>NW_026596117.1:9067423-9088805 GCF_907164565.1 Psammomys obesus | reverse complement strand
TCTATCTATCTATCTATCTATCTATCTATCTATCTATCTATCTATCTGTCATCTGTCTATCTATCATCTATATCTATCATCTATCTATCCATCTATTATCTATCTATCATCTATCTATCTATCTATCTATCTATCTATCTATCTATCTATCTATCTATCGTCTGTCTATCTATCATCTATATCTATCATCTATCTATCCATCTATCTATTATCTATCTATCTATCTATCTATCTATCTATTATTCTATCATATGTCTATCTAAATTTACTTATTTTTAGGAATTGTCTCCAAAGACTATGGAAATACAAATACAAAATCTGTAGATTACGCTGAGATAAGTTGATACTGTGTTTAGGTCTCAGGAAATCTGGGGTTTTCTCTCCTAAGATCCCTTTTTACTAAGATCTCTTTTTACCAATACCTTCTACTGACTCAGTAAGGTCTATTGATGTTATGGGGGACAATTTGCTTTATTTAAAGTCAACTGACTTAATTGCTAGTTTCATAGTCAGTCAATGTAGCAAAGAGAACTCAATTGACCCTTTAAATTTTCCCTGCAAGCATGACATTTGACCATTTGACTGTATTTCACTGTGTTTTCAAGTTAATGTTATAAATTGGGAGCTGTCATAAACAGACAAAAACATATTTTCTTTCCTGGCCACTGGGGCCACATAGCTTGTGGAGACAAATGAGAAGAAGTCAGACACAACTGATTTCTTAGCGGAGGTCATTGCCTCCTCCTTTCTCACAGACCCTACTTCATCTCTCTGTCTTGTTTCACACCCCACCAACCTCACATGGAGTTTGCAGGCATTTAAATTTGAAAATAAACAATGTAACCACGTGTAGTGAAGATGAGTGTAAAGAGCCCACAGGTTTTTCCATATATTTAAGCTAGAGGTAATAGTAGGAACGAAATAAGCTCAAGCAAAAAAGAGCCCAAATACTTCAGATGTTGCATTAGTTAGCTTTGTTATCACTGTGACAGAATAAATACAAAAGAGGTATAATTTATTTTGGCTCATAGCTTCAGAGAGACCATTCTATCATGGTGAGAAATCCATGGTAGAGCAACACAATTCCCATCCTGTCCGGACAGGAAGTAGAGAGTGAGACAGGAAGCAGGTCAGGTTCTAAGGACTCACCCCTGGACATATTTCCTGTAGCTATAATCTGACACAGAAAATTTCCACATGCTCTTCAAATAGGGCCACTTGAGGGCAATCAAGTGTTTCAACCATGAGTGTGGGAGTGGGAATTTTACAAATACAAAATTACTGATGGGATTTTCCCTTCCTACCAAAGATAATATAATATAGCTATAAACTAATATAGCAAGCAACTAATTTAACTGGAAGTTTACAGCACAAAAAAATCCTACAGTTGAAGCATTTCTTTCTTTATATTGCTGTTGTCTTAGGAAGTCCAACATACTTGTGTATCTGCTGTATGCTGACAACTTAAACATCAACTTTAATAGACTATATAGTAGAAGCTTTAAAGAAAGCTTTACAAAAAAATGAAAGTGTCGGCTAGTTCTCTTTAGAATTGTCATTCAATGTTTTCTTTTATTCTAATGGAGCCCTTTATAAGAAAGGTGAATGAAAATGCATCTCTGTGTTATGGGGAAAATATGGCTTTTAAGGTTTTGACAGCCTAAAATTTCTTAATAATGAGATTCATAATTGATATGCAATGCATTTTTGGCTATATGTGAGCAAATATGAGCTAAATTTCCATGGGCCACTGCTTTCCTGTGACCCTGATTTCAAACCCTTTTAGGAAGGTTTTTCTGGGTTGGCAGAAAATACAACCATCTTCAAAATGCATGTTTGAGATTGTTCATGATATTAGTGATTCAGTCAAACCAAATGCATTACCTTTTATCTGCCAGAAGCTTTTAAGGGAGAACACCTGCTATGGATAATATTCCCAAGGTCTGGAGCAATTGAGCACCTTACTTTCCTACTTATTATTTTTCATGGTCCCTTGGAGTTTAGCAAAAATTCAGATTTCCTTAAATACCTTGGTTGAATCACTTTTAACCTACTTGGAAGAATTGAGGCTTAGTCTATTGGAGTCTTGTCTCCCTGGGGTGCTAACTGAAGACTCCCCTAAACTGAATTGCAATAGTAGATACATATATGTGTTCACTAGTGTGAACAGAATGGGATTCTGTCTGGTCTTCAGGTTGGCCTAAGGGCTAAGTCTGCATGCTGTATAAAGGTCAGCTCCGTTTTCATTTTATTCATGTCGTATATCCTGCTGCCAGTACAATGATAATTCAAAGTGATGTATAAATTTGGTAAAGAGAGAAGCTTGCCAATTTAGGGTGTACCAGGGTAATATACCTGGTCAGGGCAATGATAGTGTACTTGGGCCCATACGGTCATGTTCGTCATAGTCTAAATCAGGAAGTTTCAGGGAATGCTGAGAGTCTCATCAAGAGGTGTTTTATAGTGCATGTATGCGTGCATGTATGTGAGTGTACATATGTGTATGTGTGTGCGTGTATGTTTTTCTGTGAGTATATCCATGTGTGTGTGTACAAAAGAGTATTTTTTTAGATAATGCAGTTTCTAGAGCTAAGTAGGAGGTAGAGTACAAGCAATCAGAATATTTTGGGTTCTAAATGATTGTTCCTACATCATAACCTGAGTCCTTAGAAGTCTCCTTTGGTTACATTGTGCTCTGTTTCATGCATATTAATTAGAGAGAATAATAGTACAATAACCAACAAACAAAACATACATATCAGTCCCAGATTCCTCAAACATTCTTCTCTGTCCACAGTCCAATTGTGGATTGTTGTTCTTTCCAACAATTGTGCCTGTGTTCTTTCCAATTGAGTTGCATATAAGATACTTCTCCATATTTTCTGATATACAGACAAATTCTGATTTGAGAGAAATAACATTACTTTCTGGCTTATCACCTCTGAATCTTTTCTCTGACTTTTGGTTAATAAGCAAGATTCTTCTGCATTTTTTAACCCAAGCTAGCTAGGGTTATGTGAATGAATTGACATTTACTAACCTGTTTATGCTCTTCAGGGAGTGGGTCATGCCTGAAAGTTTAACTAGAAAGTAAATGGAGCTTTTGTAGAGTATTGCAAATCTCTGATCAAGGCAAGCATAAATAATATTAAATTAATAAAGCTTCCTTTGGATAGAGGTTTAGAGCCTCTGTGTCTGGTCTTGTGATCCATTGAGAGGCCATTGCATCGTGTCCCAATGCATTTTCTATTCCCCTGGCCATTCTGTTCTTAGCAATTCTCTAGAATATCCCAGAAAAAGATAGGACTCCTCAAAAATAAGAAATCTCCTTTATCTCTGGAATTACTTTCATTCCCTTTTGTTTATAAAAAGTTATCATTTGCTTGTCAGATTATGGGTTCTGTTTTCTGTTTTGTTGTTTTTTTTTAAGAAATAACTTTTAATTATTGATAATGTCATGTCTCATAAACAACCACAAAGATTAAGAATGCCAAATAAAACAGGATTTTAAAGCATGGCATCTGTGTGAAGCTGGTGATTAGAATTAACAAACATGTTGGGCAACTCAGGATAATCATTTCTTTCTTCAGGGCCTGGGGTTTAAGAGCTTGGTAGAGAAGTTTCCTCTTAGAGTTGCAGTTTATTAAAGCATCATGGGGGTGATTTCTGCCTTTTGAAGAACTTGTTCTCATTCATAGTGAATAATTTATAGCTAGTTGTAGCTTAGGGGAAAATTGATAGATATACAACTTGTTGATGAAGGCTATTTTAAAAATCATGTTTATATATTACTTTAAGTTTTAAGATCAACATGTTTCTCCAAACAAAGAAAAAAATCTGAAACAAATGGCTAAAAACAGATGATGGCTCTTCCTGGCTGTACTTTCCTTTAGGAATTTTGAGAGAGAGAGAGAGAGAGAGAGAGAGAGAGAGAGAGAGAAAGAGAATTAAATCAGCATTCTGTGCATACACATAACAGCATATAAAAGTTTTTTTTAAATATTATGATAATACATTAACTATGGAAAAGCCAAATTTAAATCAAAACCTGAAACAGATACACCCTTATTCCAATATCTTCTTTCAGAGATGGAACGGTATTGAACATCAGTGAATATGAATATTGCTTATCTGCTCACAGTTATACACAGATAAGAGAATTCTAGAACAGAGTTTTTGGAAATGTACATTTTACTTTACATGTCTGAGAATTCAGGACTTCATGGAGACAATCTACTGTACAGGAAATAGGAACGAGTCAGAAGTGAGTGGGTTTTTTTATTTTGCCTAGAAATTAAATGAGAAACTTGAATAAGGTTGAACAATGCCGCATTTTCCATATTTTCAATTATGAAAATTAACTCATCTCCATAATATTTGTATTTCAGAGTTCAGTTCCAGGGTGAGCAAGTAGGGAGAAGTTTGCATTACGCTTTATTATTGTGAGTTACGGTTCTTCTAGAATGGACTTGTACCGGCCACAGGTGGATAATAATAAAACCCCAATAATGATGACTTCAATTTTCTGAAGTAGAGATTGAGTTCATATGACCTCATAAAGACATGTCCTCCACAGGCATTACATAGACGGAGATTAATAAGCACATTTGTGGGTACAAGCATCATTTCATGCATGTGTTATGCTCTCATTGAGACTAGTGTCAAGGTGGAATCCAAGGGAGTTGTCTTAATGAGTGATGTAAACCTACACTTCTTATGTCTGTGCTATATCCCAAACTTGATCTGTGTGTGTGTGTGTGTGTGTGTGTGTGTGTGTGTGTGTGTGTGTGTTAGTGATGGGCCTACTGGATGCCCACTAGTGTCTTCCTCATATTTTTAAAGGGCAATTTAAAAATTATTTAAAAATTTTTGTGTGTGTGTGTGTGCAGAAAACTCAGCAGTGTACATTTAACAGTTTAGAGGACAGTTCTTCAACCTTTGCCTTCTTCAGATTGGCAACGTGAGCCACAGAGTTTTGGACCCAGGACCTTACCTCTCCAGTGGCTGTAGCTCTCATCATATATGTCTTTGTAATTGGTCCCCATAGAGTCTACTAGCTCATCTAGAGTGCCTTTGTCTTCCCAGTTAACCTGCCTGGCATTAATGGTGACACATGCCTCCTTGTGGATCAGGGGAAAAGTCAGCATCTGGGTCATCTGAGAGATGAAAGGCCAAGAAGATGGTTAGTATTTATCCATGTACTACCTTTTCTTTCTTGACGTTTTTTTCCTTGATAAATGACACAAATAACAAGATTCCACTGTGCTAATCTGAACACACAATTTCTCAGTCTCCATCATCTGCAATAGTTAGAATTCTGCAGCTCAACAGATGTTCAATTTGTTTTACCAGAAAATTTTTCTTTGCCCTTGAAAGCTGATTAAAGGCCCATGTCATTCACTTCTGTGCTAGCTCATACAAACTACCTAACAGCATCCTATTTACTTGCTCCTTTTATTTATCTCTTCATGTATTTTCTACTTTGTTTTAAAATCTATGATAGAAATTGTGTTGAACTTGGTTGCAGCCCTCTCTTCCTCCTTATTCTTCTCTAATACTCCTTCTCCTCTACCACTTTCTCCTCTTTCTCCTCCTCCTTCTCATCTTTCCCCTCCTTTACCTAGGCTATCCTTGACTTACAGAACCTTCCTCCCCAAATCTCACAAGT
Organism: Psammomys obesus; assembly: GCF_907164565.1. NCBI lineage: Eukaryota > Metazoa > Chordata > Mammalia > Rodentia > Muridae > Psammomys > Psammomys obesus. The sequence continues at coordinate 9,083,137 of NW_026596117.1, read as the reverse complement.
GTTGGTAAAACTGACATAAACTGATTGGCCTGCTCTTTGATCACCTCCCCCTGAGGGGGGAAGCAGCCTTACCATGCCACAGAAGAGGACAATGCAGCCATTCATGATGATATCTGATAGACTAAGATCAGAAGGAAGGAGAGGGGGACCTCCCCTATCAGTGGACTTGGGGAGGGGCATGTGTGAAGAAGGGGGAAGGAAGGTGGGATTGGGAGGGGAGGAGGGAGGGCTTATGGGGGGTACAAAGTAAATAAAGTGTGATTAATAAAAGTTAAAAAAAGTACAAATTGTATCTCAGTTTGAATTTCCTAGCACCCATTTCTTAAGCGAATCTGTCAAAAGAGTAGACATTAGAAAAAAATATTCGGTGAAACTTAAGAAAGAAAAAGATTAAAGGTTTTAGTGCAAAAGGTAATAAATGAACTGAGTTTAGTCTGAATACTTTCTAAATCTTGGGCTTGTGTTTACCAAGTGGAATAAAATGGGGTGCACTATCACTGGGGTTAAGATAGGTCAATCATTGGGCCTAGAAGAAGACTTAGTACTATTACTCTACTAGACTGACATGCAATTAAACTGACTCCTAAGACTTCTCTTTACACCCATAGATAAATGCATCTCTTAACACTCATCAGAGAAATTTCTTTTTGAGATAGATTATGATTAGTATGAACAACGACAACCATTCTCTATGAAGGGAATAAGATACTAAGGGGTACTAAGCCCTCAATGGGACATCTCTGTTATTCTTTCCTCTTAAGGCTCAAGGAGCATGTGGGAAGACTGTAAGAGCAAGAGGTGACAGGTGCCTAACAAAACAATGTTGTAAAGATACAGCAGGGTAGTTGCATAAATCAACGGTTGTGACACTCTACACAAGACCACCAATAAAAGATCAAGCCTGACATAACTCCAGGATGAGAAAGAGAGGTAGGCATGGACTCCCACCCTTAACTCAGAAGCTATTAGTTAGTAATGGCTTCTGAGGAAGGGAGAATCAGTTATATTTAGGGTGTGGCCATTTGTAAGTTGACTATACTCCAATAGAAGTCCACACGTGAGAGTATGCGGACAACACAAATTGTACTTGATATGTATTTTTTTAAGGACACAAAATTGGGTGTGTAATGAAAGGAGTGGATCCTGGGGGTGTGTGGTGAGGAGATAAATTTGGTCAAGATAATTATACAAAAATTTCAAAGAACTAATAAAAATGAGAAGGAACTATAGCTTTTACATTGCCACACACTCACATATATATAATATACACATATGTATTGTACATATGCAATATATATTATATATACATATATCCTGACTTCCTCTTCGCTTTTTTGTTTCATTTTGTATGATTTTTATCACTACTCATCTCCAAGGATGTTTTATCCCAACACTTTGTTGGTTTCAATATCATGAAGTGCTTTATGCACTTGTCCAGGTGTGCTTGAATTTGTACACATTGAACAGGCTCATTATAATGTACATCCCTCCTGGACCTTTTGAAAAATCTCCAATTTATGTTTCATGACTGAGATGCAGTGCTACATGAATGAGAATGAAGATAAGCAGGTGAAGACAATTAATTTGTGTGTGTGTGTGTGTGGTATGTGTGTGTGTTGTTTCATCATTAGTTACTTTCGCTGTGAGGAAAAGCCACAACCAAGGTAACTTTTAAGATGGAGCATTTGACTGGGGACTTGTGTACAGTTGCCGAGTTCTTAATCATCACAGCGGAGAGCCTGGCAGCTGTCGTGGCCTTTTGAAACCTCGAAGCTCACTCCCAGTGACACGTTGACTCTAGCACGTCCACAGCTCCTAATCCTTCCCAAACAGTTCCACCAACTGCAAATCAAATGTTCAAATATATGAGCACACTCATACAATCCACCACTGTGGCCTTCTATTTCTATCCCTCACAGCCCTTAGTATATCACCCTGTCAACACTGCTTCAGTGTATCACAGTTATGTACATAAATGCACATCTCTCCTGGGATACAAATATTTTTTGGCTTTAACTTTTATATTTAGGTCGGTATGCCAAAATTCGTATCAGTTGAACCACGCAGGTTTGAAGAAAAACAAACGAGTAACTCCAGAAGCTGTAATGTTTTTGATTCTATGATTTTTCTAACAGTGGTTATATGTCTCCTTTCCCAAAGGTCACTTAGTTTCTCACAAGTTTAATGTGTGTGTGTGTGTGTGTGTGTGTGTGTGTTTTCCCCCACGGTAGATGTTTAGTCCTTCAGCTTCTTTCAAGTGTTAGTTTGTTTTATCATTTCAGGTTCTGGGTTACTGACTTTTTTTTTTTTTTTTTAGGAGAAATATCATTGAATTCTTATAACTCCAGTCCATGTTTAAAAGATGCTATTAGCCACATATCAGATTGTCCCCTGCTTAAGGTCGGCCCGTCATTCATCACAGCTTCTGAATGCCATAGTTTCACAGCCACTGCTTTTTACCCAGTGTAAAAAGTATGTAGGTGGGTGATCTTGATCTAGATCGGTCTAGACAGTGTCTCCTGTTATGATGTGTCACAGATAAATCTAGCGGCTAATAACTTATTTAGTATGGTTTGCTCAAATTACCTGAAATGATTTGCTTGAGAACTGCTTAATTATGTATGGCTGTTTGGGGATGAATTTGTTCATGAATCTGGTGGAATTTTGATTAACTTAGAAGTAAGGCACTGGAGGTTATTTGTTCAAAGCTTCTTTTAAAAGATGCTTGTATATAAATCAAAAGTGGGACAGGATGATAGTATTGCTAGAGCAAAGGTCGAGCAATCTTGCTGCTCATTATGAAAGATTTAGCTTCCTCTGCTGTAATAGAATCTATTAAAGGCACCATCTGTCCTTCTCAACATCCTATGGCTCTAGATGTCAGGATTTGCCAATAAATTAAGTAAAACAAAGCAATCAGATTCTCTAACCTATGCGTAATTTAATATTTGCCTTTGACCCAAAGAATCGTGACTTTTATCACTGTTCATGAAATGACAGCACACTTATTTTTTAGACTAAAAGTCAGTGAAATTTTTAAGTAAAGACTTCTCACTGTTATTCATAGACAGCTAGCTCTCCCTCTTAGATGTATGGCTAAGCTCTAGTTCACAACCCCTATTGCAGCTTTGTGTGTTTATGTGCATAATATTTGCATCACAACTGGAGTGTAGACAGATGGACCCAGATGGATATGCTCGTTCTTTCTTTTTCTGCTTTTTAGGAATAGAAAATCTAGTGCAGAAACTCCAAGGTGATGGCAGAGTTACCTGATAAGGAGGAGTACTGATCCTGATAGGAGCCAGAGATTCAGGACCTTTACCTGATTGTGAAGAGTCTGTAGAAAAAAAGAAAATTATAAGGTTATGCTTTTCAAATTTTTGTGTTACTTTTCTAGAATAGTCAAACTTCTTACTATACACTATGGTAAAATTTATATTTAAAATACATTTATTTGTTAAAATAAATGTAAAAAGGTATTTATAAGCTTATTATACTAAGATTTTATTATATCAGATTTTAATTCTGATCTGTCTTTCAGAGGGAATTAGTTACTGTTCCCTTCCCAATTAAGACTAACTAGTTTCATTTCTCAGTCCTGGTGTTTCAATCATTTTCTTCTTCCTCCTCTTTTCCCTCATGTATTCCCTCCATTCTTTTCATCATTTTGTATGTTCCTTCAGGGGATCACCTAATCACTGTTTTCAGAAAGGTGAGCTGAAACCCCCAGCTTCAATTGGCAGAGTCCTAAATGTACATTTCCGCTCTCATTCATAAAGCCTTTTCAGTTACCTCCAGTGTCTGCACTGTGTTCAGGTAGTGTATTGTGTCAGCAAACACAAACACGGAAAAGCCTTTTAAAAAAAATTTTGGTTGTTTGATGAATTTATTGTTTTATGTAGATCTTTTATTTTACTTAATGTTTTTGGCTGCTCCTTGCAGGGTGTATGTCTCCACAGAGGTGACATAATCCATATCTAAATGAATCAGTCATTTCCTTAATAAATATATATGCAGTGCCTACGTAGTTATAGGCTGTAGAGTACAAAGTAAGCAAAAAACATGTTGGGAGTCTTAGACTTCACGTTTTTTTTTTAGTGGTGGTAGGTACAATATGCAAATAAAATGCCTAAGAATTCAGAATAGAATTTTGTCATAGGAAAATGAAATGAAAATGAGAAGAGCTGTGGTGTGTTGAAGAGATTGGGCTTACGGCCATAAATAAGGTGATCACAGTCTCACAGAGAAGCTAACATGTGAGCAGAGAAACACAAGGAAGGGAAGCAAATGAGCTGTGTCTATCTTGGAGGAGAGTTGGAGGCTTAAAGGCAACAAATGCATTGACCTGAAGCATGATTAGTTAGTGTTATTCGTGTTGCTGGAGAGAGGCTCAGAAGGCTAAAACGGGGAAGGAGAAAAGGGCCAAGAATTCTCGAGTTGCCAAACTGATTTGACAGTTTTATTTTTATCTATGGATGGTTCTGACTTAGGCCCTGAGAAAATTGGAAAGTCACTGAAAGGTGAGCGCTGCAGTGGTGTGGTTCGTGCTTTAGCAGCACCAGCTTTGGAGGCAGAAGCCAAGTGAAAACTTCAGTGGCATTGGCAACACTTTCAGAGTTATTTCCTCCCATGGAAGAAGATGAGAAAAGATCGTAGGAGTCAGAGGGGATGGAGGACACCAGGAGAGCTCACCCCACTGAATCAGCTAAGCAGCTCTTATACAGGCTCACAGAGACTGAGGGGAAACATGGGGCCTACATTAGGTCTTCTGCATATGTGTTATAGCTGTTAGTTTGATATTTTTGTGGGACTCCTAACTGTGGGAACAGGTGTGTCTTCAACTTCTCTGCCTGTTATTAGGATCGTATTTTTTTTTTTCTCCTGTTGAGTTGCCTTGTCCAACCTTGGTGTTTAGGCTCTTGCCTTGTCTCACTGTATTTTATTTTGTGTCATTTGTGTGCTGCCTCTTGAAGGCCTGCTCTTTTCTGAAAGGAGAGGAGGGGGAGTAGATCCATGGGAGAAGAAAAGTGGGGACAGGCCTTGGAGGAGTTCAGGGAGCAGAAACTATGCTTGGGATATATTGTATCAAAGAAGAATCTAGTTTCAATAAATAAAAGAGAAAGTATGATAAGAAATGGTCATATTTCTGGTATATCCTAAAGTTGTAGTTTATGAAATATGAGGAAAAAAGGCAAAGAAGACTACTAGGGTCATGTAATATCAGCAAGAATCAAATCGCTATCAACTGCAATTTAGAAGATATTAAGAAAGAGAAGATGCAAATTTTGTGTTTACAATCTGAAATTTGTGAAACTGAAAAGAAATTCATGTTACTACACCAAGTAACTGGGTAGACGTGAGCCTGAAATCTGGGATAGAGACTGTGGCTGGAAATGTAAGTTTTACAGTTGTAAGAGCAAAGATAATACTTTGGACATGATATTATATGAACATCCCAAAAGAGCAGGCTTAGGTTACCAAGACAAGAGCCTGCCCAAGTCCTAGGCTACTTTCACACTAATAAGTCAAGGGTGTGAGAGAAGATCAATAAAAAGTGGCTTAAAAAAGAGAGCCCAGGCCACAGAAGAAGACAATACAGCCAGTCCTGATGAGACCTGATAGACTAGAATCAGAAGGAAGGAAAGGAAGACTTCTCCTGTCAGTGAACTTGGGGAGAGGAATGCATAGAGAAGGGGGGAGAAGGGAGAGGTTGGGAGGGGAGGAGGGAGGGAGCTACAGGGGGGATACAAAGTGAATAAAGTGTAATTAATAAAAATTAAAATAAAAATATTTTAAAAAGAGAGACCTATACAGCATAATAAAACAAGCTAAAAATTGACCTTTGAATTGTCAATATGGGAACTATTGATGGCAATGCAAAAACATTTTCAATAAAACTGAAAAAATCCAGATGCCAGGCTCAGAGCTGAGGATTTGGTGTCTGCTCCAATAAGGTTTATCTTTCTGTGGACTGGTCTTGCTATGCTCAGATTCTTCTCTTTTGGGGTGAAAATTTATTCTGTACCCATTACATGCTGAATATATGTAAATTGTCTTTTCATGTGATAGGGACCCACAGTTAAAAGAATGTCTTAACTTTTTATATTTTAAACAGTGTTGGGATTTTAAAACTATGGGGACATCTGAAATTAGACTGAATGTTTATTATTTTGCACTACACATTGGCCATGAGCCCATGGGATTGAGGTATGAAAGGTGTGGTTTAAAATGCTGTGTGTGAAGGACGAATTGACAAGGGTGGAGTTTTAACTTGATAGTTTCCAGAATCACACGGGATAAGCATGTGCATCACATGTTTATGAAGGTAACTGTTTAACTAATTAGTTCTTGTAGAAAGACCTACCCTAAACTGAACAGCATTATTCCCTGGGTTTTGTTTCTGGACTTCAGAAAAAGAAAAAAAAGAAAGAAACAAGAGGAGGATGCTAATTCTCTGATTGTTGGTGCAACATTATAGTTGCCTTAAGCTCCCTTTTGCCAGGACTCCCTGTAATCACGGATTTGAGCCTGAATTTGAGCCTTTTATTTGAGCCTGAATAAACTCTTCCTTTCATTAGCTGCTTTTCTCAAGGTATCTTATTCATACATGAAAATGCACTACACACACACACACACACACACACACACACACACACACCTAAACCATTTTAAGAGGGACAGGGGCATTCTCCATTTGACCTTAGCACTACTGTTGTGGTCATCCGGGAGATGGGTGGGAGAGCAAATTTAGGTGAGGTTGATGGCTAGTGACATAGCAGTGTAGAAGAAGGTGGGGGCTGATCTCACTAATGCACAGGAATAAATCCGGTGATAATTACTCACATAGCCTGCTAAGTTACTGTGTAAGTATGGAAAGTACTGAAGAAAGACAGAACCTTGGGTTGTTAGTAGGTTGTAAACTGTGATGAACAGAGCTAGAAAACAGGTGGAGAAGAGGTTCAAGTGAAGACCACGTTCTGCTTAGATTTATATGTATTATAAGAGGGGCCAGTGGTGAGTCAAAGTGGAGATGGCCAGCAGAAAATCAGAAATGGAGACTGGATCTCAGGAGGAACATCAGACAGGATATGAGACTGAGCATTACCTATACATTTCTGAAATGTATAGGAAATTCCAATGGGAATGCACTAAAAGGAAGAGATAGGCCAGGAGTGTAAAATTCAATTACCAGAAGTCAATTGCTTAGCACCAAATTAACTACAATCTTCCTAAACCTTTTGTAGAGAAAAATAGCATATTTTAAATGGAATAGTACTATAGGTGAATATTTAGTTGAGATTTAAATATACAGACAGTCTGGCTGTGGAAATGACTCAGCTGGTAAAATTGCTAAGCAGCTAGGAGAACCTGAGCTCATATCCCCAATATTCACATAAAAAAAAATTCAGACATGGCATCACACATCTATAATCTTTTTGCTGGAGAGGCAGAGATGGGAAGATCCTGAGGCTTCACTGGGGAAGCAGTCTTCCTAGAGTAGTAAAATCTAGGTTCTTTTATTTAAATTAATTTATTTTACAGTTTATTCACTTTGTGTCCCAGCTCCCTCATCCACTCCCAATCCCACCCTCCCTCCCTCATCTCTTCCCATGCCCTTTCCCTAGTCCACTGATAGGGGAGGTCCTCCTCCCCTTCCATCTGACCCTTGTCTATAAGGTCTCATCAGGACTGGCTACATTGTCTTCCTTTGTGGCCTGGTAAGGCTGCCCCGCCAATCAGGGGGAGGTGATCAAAGAGCCAGCCCCTGAGTTCATGTCAGAGAAAGTCCCTGTTCCCATTACTAGGACCCCACTTGGAGACTGAGCTGCCATGGGCCACATCTGTGCAGGGGTTCTAGGTTGTATCCTTGGTTGGAGTATCAGTCCCCTGGGCCCAGATTTTTGTCTCAAAGAGTAAGATGGAGAAGAGTAGATGATGCCCAGTTTATGACTGGTTGATTTAGTCTTTTAATTAACACCTTATAAGAGATAGTATTCAAAGTGGAAACCATGCTTCCAGGCTTGAATTTTTGTCTTGTCCAATGGAAAGGACATGTACCATACTGTCTGGAGAGGCTGGGAAGTTGCAGTAAACGGTAGCTTCCAGGCATCTATGCCATTATAAGGATGAACAACTCATCAGCTATACTATGGTCTATCGACAGTGTGTTTCTGGTGGTACCTACTAAATATGTTATGAGATATTCATAACTTTTATTATAAAATAATAATAATAAATAAAAGTGTTGATTTTGTCCAGTGGTGGGCAAATGAAAATATGCTTACCACATGTAATGTAGTTTAGGATATGGGATCTTAGTTTACTTATATTAGTTGTATTTGCTTACAAAGTATTTCTTAGGTTATAACCTGATTATAAGTTGAGGAATATGTATAATGTCAACTATGTATCTAAGTATCTATATATCTGTGTATCTATGTATTTATCTAAAGTCCAATTTAATTAATATTTTTTAATATTTGAGACACAACATTGAAAATAAGTTCTTTTAATTCCAAAGTACTAATGGGTTTTAGCTATCAAAGAATGATGAAAGTCATCCAGTATGTGACAGCTACCAATGTAGGCAGCTATGACAAAACATGTAAAGACACTGTTAATAAAGCCATATTTTGTGATTTAATCACAAGTAAATCAGTAAATCAATCCATTGGTTCTTAGTAGGTAAGTATTTTAAACAGTTTTGACTTTAAAGTCTTTATTTATTAACATGTTAACGCTTTTCAGGTAAATTTTGGGAATTATGCTTAGATTGTAGGAGCCAGAGCAGTTGAGGATACCAGGACAACATGTCTCACAGAATCAACTAAGCATTTAGGGGCTCAAGGAGACTGAAGTGACAATCAGGGAGCTTCCATGGGTCTGACCAGGTCCTCTGTCTATATTTTATGATTGTGTATCTTGGTCTTCCTTTGGGACTCCTAACAGGCAAGTGGGGTTGTCTCTGACTCTTTTGCCTGTTCCTGGGATCCTTTTCCTCATGCTGGTTCTCTTATCCAGCAGTGATATGAGGGTTTGTGCCTAGTCTTTTTTTTTTTTTTTAAAGTGGCTTTCTTTGATTTTTAAAATTTTATTTATTACAATTCATTCACTTCTTTGTATCCCTGCTGCAGCCCCCTCCATTGTCTCCTCCGAGTACCACCCACCCTTCTCTTCTCCTCCTATGCCCTTTCCCTAGTCCCCCCTGGTAGTGGAGGACATTCTCCCGTTCTATCTGACCCTAGCTTATCAGGGTTGGCTCATTGCAACTTGTTATGCTCTGTGTGGTTGACATCCCTGGGAGGTCTGCTTTTTTCTAAAGTGAAAGGGAGGATTAATGGGTTTTAGGGAAGGGAAGGATGGGGGAATTTGACTGGGAGAAGTGGACGGAGGAGAAACCGCAACTGCATTTGGAATGTATTGTATGGGAGAATAGGTAGATGATAGGTAGACTAGATAGATAGACCCACAGTCTAGTACACACACACACACACACACTCTCTCTCTCTCTCTCTCTCCCTCTCTCTCTCTCTCACACACACACACATTGTATTAAAGAATACACCACATTATCATTTTTTGAGAGAATAATCAAGAAGCAGACTCACATCTTTCAGCATGAAGGGCACTCTGTGATGGCAGCTCTCCATGGCATTTGCTAGTTATTCAAAGGAGCTCTGCAGGCTTTAAGAAATGTCATTCATTTTGCGCTATTTGAATTCTTACTATATTACAACTCTTACCAATTCAGTTCCCTAGACCAAATTCTTCAGAATGAAAGAAGTGACACATTTCACAGGCAACTAGGAAGCAGTTCTGGGATGCCTCCCTCTAGCTTCTTTTCCTGTGACAGGTACTGCTGTGCCTTTCCGAGCATCAGAGTTAGGGCTACAAGGCAAGGAACCTTAAGATAAGTCCTGACACCTTGAATCTAAGAATACTGTGCCACTGTTTTTCATTTTAGGAAAGTTTACATTTTTTGGAATGATATTCAACTTGCACAGTGCTATACAAACAGGATTTGTTAGAGTCATAGCAACTGATCTCAGAAAATTGTGGGGTCCCAGGACAGAAATACAACAGAGGCTGCAGGCACTTATCCTTATGTGACAAGGAGACAAGCTCCAAGCCCAGTCTTTGCCAGGGCTTCCTGCGTTGGTTAGTGATTCTCTCTCCTCTCTTACTGGGGCACCACAAATGGAAGATACTGCTTGACTCCCAAGGGACCACAAGCACATGTACTGCAACTTTGCTGCAGGACAGTGTCTTCACTCAGATTGCTTCTCCACATCTCTATAAATCATTTCTCTCTTCTGTTTTGACCTGAACAGTCTGGCTCAGACATGAAACTGGATTCCACATTGTTAGTTTGGACAAAAAATACGTGCATTCAGCTGGGGATGATGCTCAGTTGGTGAGGCACTCGGCTACTATGCCTAAAGCCCTGCCTGAGATCAGCAGCATCCCACAAACCAGGTATTATGGTGTATTTCTGTGATCCCACAACCCCATTCCTCTGGAGGTGCAGAGGAATGGAGGAACCTTCCTCTGGAGGGTAAATTCAAGGTCATCCTTGGCTATATAAGGAGTTTGGAACCATGAGCTCCTTGATATCTTTTCTCAAAACAAACAAGTGAACAAACAAATAAACCATACACCCCCCCCAAAAAAAAAAACACAAAGAAAAAACCCCAGCATCCAGAAGTTATATGAAAAAGACAGAATTCTAGAGATCTAATATGAAATATGTAGACTTGTTAGGTCAGGTAATCATTACATTATATTCACATCTAAAAATTGATTCTGAGACTTGTGGTGTGTATATTTATATCAGGGGAAATCTAAGCTAATATATGTAAAGTCATAGAATTTCAAAAGAAAGCAATCTATAACATTGTTTTGTTGCTGGTCGGACAGAATGAGATATACTTGAAAACCGAAAATAATATTTTTTTTTCCGTGCAGTGAAGGGCCTATTTCTAGTTTTTGTTAATCTCCCAAGAAAAAAAAAGTATATTAAAAATAATCTAACATGCTAACCTGGCAGCAAGGTTACCAGGCCCTTTTGGTAACCTTGGCCCTTTTGGTAGTGAAGGATGGAACACACACAATTCAGTGGAACCAATAAAAGGAAAAAGTGCAAGAACTGCTACAAAAATGTGGAAATTCATCTTGAAAGTGAAATCATAAAATTTAAGCTATTAAAATTAATGACTACCAAGACAAAATTTAAAACATTAAATTATTTCTCTTATTTTCCTTCCCGTACCCTTCCACATAATCCTCCTTGCTATTTTTCAAATTTACAGCTTCTTTTTTTCACTAATTATTGTTATATACATACAAACATTGAAAATTTATATTTTAAAATAATTTTCTGTATTACAGCAATCCTATAATCATACATTAAACTATTTTTTTCGTATTGTTTTGTTGTACAGTTTTCTGTTTAGGGACAGGGTCTCACTCTGTATTCCTGGCTGACCTGTAACTTACTATATAGACAAGGCTGGCCTCAAACTGACAAAGATCCGTTTGCCTCTGACAACTTAGTCCTGACATTAAAGGCTTGCATTATCAGACCTGGCCAGACTGTGTACTTTAAGATCAACTCTTCCCATGACTATAGTTTTGTAATATACAGGTCTATACAGAAAATAGTTTCTTCTGGCATGTTAGTGGAAATTTCTTTTTAACCATTGAGAATTGGGCTGCAGAAGGCACACAACTTTATACTGCAATTCTTGCTGTTTTCAGAGCTGCCATTGTTTTTTTTTTTTTTTTTTACTTTTTTTTAAAATTTTTTTTATTAATTACACTTTATTCATTTTGTATCCCCCCATAAGCCCCTCCCTCCTCCCCTCCCGATCTCACCCTCCCTCCCCTTTCTGCAGGCATGCCACTCCCCAAGTCCACTGATAGGGGAGGTTCTCCTCTCCTTTCTGATCTTAGTCTATCAGTTCTCATCAAAAGTGGCTGCATTTTCCTCTACTGTGGCCTGGTAAGGCTGCTCCCCACTCAGAGGGAAGTGATCAACGAGCAGGCCAATCAGATTATGTCAGAGGCAGTCCCTCTTCCCATTACTATGTAACCCACTTGGACACTGAACTGCCATGGGCTACACCTGTGCAGGGGTTCCAGGTCATCTCCACGAATAGTCCTTGGTTGGAGTATGATTTTCTGGGAAGTTCCCTGTGTTCAAATTATCTTGTTCTGTTGCTCTGCTTGTGGAGTTCCCGTCCCCTCCAGCTCTTACTATTTCCCACTTCTTACATAAAATTCCATTCACTCTGCCCATCAGTTGGCCATCAGGCTCAGCATCTGCTTTGACAGTCTATACTGCAGAAGCTTTCAGAGACCCTCTGTGGCAGGTTCCAAGGTTGTTTCCTGTTTTCTTCTGGCTTTCAGAGGCCCTTTATAGCAGGTTCCTAGGTTGTTTCCTATTTTCTATTTCTTCTGATGTCCATCCTCTTTGCCTTTCAGGATGGGGATTGAACATTTTAGTTAGGGTCCTCTCTTTTGCTTAGTTTGTTTAGATGTACAGATTTTAGTGGGTTTATTCTATATTGTATGTTTATATGAGTGAGTATATACCATGCTTGTCTTTTTGCTTCTGGGACAACTCACTCAGGATGATCCTTTCCAGGTCCCACCATTTACCTGCAAATTTCATGATTTCCTTATTTTTCATTGCTGAGTAATACTCCATTGTATAGATGTACCACAGTTTCTGCATCCATTCTTCAGTTGAGGGGCATCTGGGTTGTTTCCAGCTTCTGGCTATTACAAATAAAGCTGCTACAAACATGGTTGAGCAAATGTCCTTTTTGTGTACTTGCGCCTCTTTTGGGTATATGCCTAGGAGTGGTATCGCTGGATCTTGAGGAAGCACTATTCCTAGTTGTCTGAGAAAGCGCCAGATTGATTTCCAGAGTGGTTGTACCAGTTTACATTCCCACCAGCAGTGGAGAAGGGTTCCCCTTTCTCCACAACCTCTCCAGCATGTGTTGTCCCTTGAGTTTTTCATCTTGGCCATTCTGATGGGTGTAAGGTGAAATCTCAGGGTTGTTTTGATTTGCATTTCCCTAATGGCTAATGAGGCTGAGCATTTCTTTACGTGCTTCTCTGCCATTCGATATTCCTCTACAGAGAATTCTCTCTTTAGCTCTGGTCCCCATTTTTTAAGTGGATTACTTGGTTTATTGCTTTTCAGCTTGTTTAGTTCTTTATATATATTGGATATGAGTCCTCTGTCAGATAAAGGGTTGGTGATGATTCTTTCCCAATCTGTAGGCAGTTGCTTTGTTTTGATGACAGTGTACTTTGCTTTACAGAAGCTTTTCAATTTCATGAGGTCCCATTTATTGATTGTTGCTCTTAGAGCCTGTGCTGTTGGTGTTCTGTTCAGGAAGTTTTCTCCTGTACCAACGAGTTCTAGGGTATTCCCCACTTTTTTTTCTAGCCGATTTAATGTGTCTGGTTTTATGTTGAGGTCTTTGATCCACTTGTACTTCAGTTTTGTGCAGGGTGATAAGTATGGATCTATTTTCATTTTTCTAGATGTAGACATCCAGTTGGACCAGCACCATTTGTTGAAGATGCTATCTTTTTTCCATTGTATGGTTTTGGCATCTTTGTCAAAAATCAGGTGTCCATAAGTGTGTGGGTTTATTTCTAGCTGCCATTGTTTAATGCCCTACAAATACATGGCAGGTGATACAGTCCTTCATCTTGATTTCCACCATGGAGTTGAGAATAAGTTTTAAATCATATACATTTCATTGTTATGACATGATATTCCTGCTAAAAAAGAAATTTTTATAGGCATCACTTCTCATTGATATTTATGTTTATACTAGATGGGAAGAATTATTTTCAGACAAACTTCTCGCTTTATAATAACTTTCAAACCATGCTGTTCTCTTCTACCAGCATATGTTTTATATTTGAAATGTCAGGGCATAATCTTTGGATGATGCTATGTCTGGACCTGCATTGTGGGTAATTTATCCAATTAGTTGCCAATACTGTTGAAGGAAAGATTCCTGGAAACATTTCACGTAGCAGATAAGACATAATAACAATATACAAATAAGTAAAGACCTCATAATATAATCCAATGATCTCAATGAAATTACATCTTTATCTCAAGTTCCCATCAGTCCCTGTTCAGGGATATTAAGTGTCATGAAAGGATGGGAAAATGGATGAGTAATAGCAGGTAAAATGGAAACACAAAGCATAGGCAATCATGACCAAAATTCCCCCTTAAATAAGGTAAAATTGTACAAAATAATGAATAAAGTAACACATGGTCAGTACCGTTCCTTGGCAAGGATTTTTATTTTTGAGAACTCTGAAGTTAAATGTCGTGGCTTAGTGGTCATACTTTGTGTCTTAGACAGAACCCTGTACTCCTGAGCATGCACGTGACTTTTAGGTGACAAAATTTTCATTGAAAAATAGTGCTGCTGTGCCAGCATTTCACCGGCTCAGTGAGTTCAAACATACAACTCTGGCATACGGTGTTGGCAGACTCCTCTCTCTCTCTCTCTCTCTCTCTCTCTCTGTTTGTCTGCTCTAGAAGAGAGAGTCTTTCCTTTCCTAGTAACTCACGGTGTCATTTGCACTCCTTTTTTGACCACCTAACTCCAATCCATGCCTCTCCATGTTGTTCTGTTTCACCTGGATGACCTGATTTTGGGTTTAGGAAGGACTTGATAACCTGGGGTAATAACAACTCAAGGTCCGTAATTATCTCTAAAAATATCCTTTGGTCAAATAAAGTCTTATTATTATATTCATATTTTCTGGGAGTAGATACAGACACACTTTAGAAAGAATCACTATTTAATCCTTCACAATGACATAAGCATTGTAGCCTTTGGGAACAGCATGAAAAATTATCATAAGTGACTTAGTTGTGAAGAAAACTATATTATTTATACCTCACTTAATTACTCAGTAGTTGCCTAAATTTTGAGATTCAGTTATTCTTTGGACTTTTAAACTAAGAAGTTTTAAAATATAATTACTATTTTATTATATATAATTTAAAAATATAATCCAAAGTATAAGCGATGTTCATTATTTTATGGTGAATATGGTGTAAAATTCAAGAGGGAGTACAAGGTGTCCCAGAAAACCTAGTACACATTGAAATGGCTAACCCAATTACAAAGGCAATAAGGATGGGGCCCCTTAATGGCTTTGTAATGCTGTGTTCTCATTCAACAGAATGTGGTCCTCCTTTGCAAACATTTATCAGTATGAGGTGCAAGTTCAGATGTGCTCTCAAACAGATGCTATGGGGCAGCACTATCTGTCTGATTACACAGAATCTCTGACTTAAAGCTACACTAAAACAAGTTTACGAGGCCTGCAGGTGAGCACAACAGCAAGATTACAGTCAAATCCAGGGATATATTGCCAGGATGTGGATGCCCATGAAAAATCACCATTGCAGAATAGTGTGAAGATGTGCACAGAAACATTCCTATCTGACACCCTCTGAGTAATTCATCTGCGGCATGTTTTGCACTGGATCAATCTCCATCGCCGGGTGGAAGGTAGACAGAGATTTCCTGTGGGCACAAATGTAAAGAATAATAATAAACTCCACAGTACTTGGCTTTCATTCACAGTGGGATAATTGGTGACCACGAGTTTCTTCTTCTTCTTCTTCTTCTTCTTCTTCTTCTTCTTCTTCTTCTT
>NW_026596117.1:9018952-9067413 GCF_907164565.1 Psammomys obesus | reverse complement strand
TCTTCTTCTTCTTCTTCTTCTTCTTCTTCTTCTTCTTCTTCTTCTTCCTCTTCTTCTTTTTGTAAAGAATTTGTTCCCAAAATTGTTCCTGGTTTTAAAAAAGTTAAGATGCTTTGCTAACCATTGGCAAACCCTGTAATAGCCCAGCTTCAAATTGTAAGCCTGCTGTGCAAACATGTGTAGGTTCTGTGCACAGTGAGTATAACATGGTTGACACTGGGTATCCTTCTCTGTTACTTCCAATATTACTCTTGCATTGTCAGGTGTCCTGAAGCTGGAGATCAGCGTTTCGGTGAGGATGGATAGATGGAGCCATCTGTCTCTGTCTGACTCTCTACCCTGGTTCTGAGGTTGCAGAACTTGGGCAAGGCCATGGTGCTGAGGATCCAAACGCTCTCCGTTTCTCATGTTTGTGCAGTAAGCACTTTTGTCCACTGAGACATTTCCCAGGCTCCTTTTATTTTTTTCATTTAAAAAAAAATATTGTTTAGTGCTTGAGAGAAAGTTTCTTAGAAATTTATATTTTCATACAGGTCTTTCACTTTCTTGGTTAGAATATTATTTGTGGCTATTATGAAAGGTTTTGTTTCCCCAATTTCTTTCTCAACCCTTTTGTCTTTCATATACAGGAGGGCTACTGAGTTTTTTAAATTAATTTTGTATACAGCCACTTTGCTGAAGGTGTTTATCAGCTGAAGGAATTTTCTGGATGAATTTTTGGGGTCGCTCATGTATATTATTATTTCATCTGCAAATAATACTTTGACTTCTTCCTTTCCAATTTGTATCTCTTGTTATCCTTTAATTGTCTTATTGCTCTTGCTAAGACTTCAAGTACTATGTTGAAGAGATGCAGAGAGAGTGGGCAGCCTTGTCTTGTCCCTGATTTCAGTGGGATTGCTTTAAGTTTCTTTCCATTTAGTTTGATGTTGGCTATAGGCTTGCTGTATATCACCTTTACTAGGTTCAGGTATGTGCCTTGTATCCCTGATCTCTCCAAGACTTTAAACATGAATGGTGTTGGATTATGTCAAATGCTTTTTCAGCATCTAAGGAGATGACCATGTGGTTATTTTTTCTTTCAGTTTGTTTATATGGTGGATTATATTGATAGATTTTAGTATTTGAACCACCCCTGAATGCCTGGGATGAAGCCTACTTGGTCATGGTGGATGATATCTTTTATGTGTTCTTGACTTTGGTTTGGGAGTTTTTAATTGAGTGCTTTTGCATCAATGTTCTTAAGGGAGATTGGTCAGAAGTTCCTTCTCCTTTTTTCTTTTTTTTTCAGTTTAGATATCATGGTGACTGTGGCCTCATAAGATGAGTTTGGTAATGTTCCTTCTGTTTCTATTTTGTGGACTAGTTTAAAGAGTATTGGTGTGAGCTCTTCTTTGAAGACCTGGTAGAATTCTGTGTAAGATATTAATTCTTTTTTCGTAAATATTTTTGGGGCTTTCAATACATGCACAATCTTGGCCTAAACTTCATTTGGGTAAGATCATGTTTAGATGTACATGCCTACAGTAATGGATCTTTCTCAGATGAAAGTAAAATAGAAAGATTCTTTGGCCTTTATTATTTAAATACTTCTTTTCTAATTCTCAGTTTTAAAAGTTTTATATTTAGTTTTACATTTATTTCGATGTGTATATATGAGAGTGCTTACATACATGCCACAGTCAGAGGGCAACTGGAAGGAGGAAAACATTTCTTCTTGCACCATCTTCATTCTGGGAAGTGATCTCATGTCGATAAACCTGGTGGCAAGCATCCTTTCCTAATAATCTGTCTCGTGAGTCTTACTCAAATGTTCATCAAGCACCAGCTGCATTACAGGTATTACGCTTAGGATGTGGCACAATATGATTTTAAAATACTGTTTTCCATAGAGATCAAGACAATTAAACTTGAGGTGTGCCTTAGGCAACTGTTCTCACAATGTTGCCCAGGGTGGCATGAGAGTAGAGAGAACCTAAATACGTGCAGGGTGGAGTGGGGGTGTAGGCAACATGTTAACAGGGCAGGGTGAGCATGTAGGAAAAGCATCAAAGTCAGCCTGTGCACCAAGCGTGTCTTTTTGGAAGAAGGAACACTCAAGGTAAATTAAAATACTGAATTTGAGTTAGGCATCTGAAGGCATAGAGGTATATCTAGTCTGAAAGCTACCCAAATATGGATATTGGTGTTTGACAGTGAATTAGCACGTTAAAAACTCTTAATGTAGGGAATGTGTCATTTAACATTTACAGAACCTTAATATATAAGTCTTATAAATTTGGCTCAGTAAATTTCTGATCTTAGATTTGCTGCTGAAATAACTGAGAGTTGAGAGAGAGTTAATAAACAGGAACAGCACCCCATGTGATTTAGTAGGATTATGGGTACAAATTAATTCTGAATACTACACACTTTAAAGCCTCACATTTTCTCCTCATGGCCCATAGCCAGAAAGTAATGTTGGAGCCACTGTACAATGAACTTTCAAAAAGATGCACACATCAATGTACATAGCTCAATAAAATTGTCTGCTAAATGGGCAATGGTGCCTTAAAAACAAATAGAATGAATTTTCTTAATGGTGTTTTTCAGAGAAGCGAGTTTTTCTTGCCGTCATTTTTAGAAATACATTTGGTGTGGGAGAAAGGAGGAACAAAACTGTATTGTGAACTTGGAATTGGAATGTGTAAAAAATAATTCCTGCACTGTGAGACACACAAATATGAGAAAAATATAATTGTAGAAAGATCTTAACAACATTTTTTTTTCTGTGAGACATGACACGGTATATGGGAGGAAGTAAATGAATAACAAAAGAGAACTCAGATGAATTAATTATCAAAATACATTTACATGCAATGGCTCAATTGGCCTCTGCCTGAGAACACTGTCCAATAACTCCAATAGAGAAGTCTGGCACACAACTTTTGCAACTGTCATTTATGACCGTTTACTTCATGGGGCTTTAGGAAGGTGCAATAAATATAAAAGAAATTTCACCCGGCTATATAACCCAACAAAATTAGGTGCTTTAATAGGTTAAGCGAGTCAGTGCTAAATCAATACAAAAATAGATGATTTGGGTTCATAGGCTGGTCAGCCAAGTTTATTTCCCAGGTATAGGACTCCCTACAAAGAGAGCAATTAATATGCTCATTGAATCAGAAGGATATCTTTATAGGTAAGAGGGAGCATGAAAATAGATCTCCTGGGTGGTAGATTTCTTCTGATAGGTACCATTATCTGCATTTAAGACCCAATTCAATTCACAGGATGCTTTGTTTAACACCAGGTAATGATGAGCTTCTGCTCATCTCTGAACTGTAGGAACAATACTGAACTGTGTTAAGAACATTGTGAAGTTCCCAGGGAGTCATAAAGGGATATTGGCCCCACATATTTGCCAATAACAGTATTATCTTGGGCTATTAGGACATATGCAATTTTGTAGGTCATAGGTTTTAAAAGCTTCTGCCCTGCTTCCATTCAACTGTATTTTATAATCTTCTTCAGACCAATCAGGTTGTGCCTGGTAGAAACCTTCTTAACACACACACACACACACACACACACACACACACACACACACACACTTGACTGTCCTGTACTTGGGACATAATGATCACATAGCTAGAGGCGATGTCCTAACTGTGTCTTCACCTAACAGAGGAAGGATAACAGAACTGTATAACACTAAGAACTCTTAACTAATGAGTAAGAGAGGGTGTGCTAAGAAAGAAGAGCATTGCAAAGACCTAGAGAGTGCATGGACTGCAGCATGTGTGTGAGAGAGCGGCAGGGTAAGGTTAGGCTCAATCAGGGACCAGAAGCTTGACATGCTGCTGATACTTAAGTTTACATACATATGTGTACACACACATATATATACATTTCTGTATGTATACATACACACTTACGTGTGTGTGTGTGTGTGTGTGTGTGTGTATTTGTCCCAAGGGTGATAGATCCTTAAAGGACTTTAACAATTATCTTGATCTGGCAGTACTCACTGCCCTGGAAACATCCCGAGTGAACTCTCAGTGACGTGCTTCTGACCAACATGTCCAACCACGCACATCAAAGATGAGAAAAAAGAAGATTTTGAACTGTACAAAATTGTATTTAGTTACAAATTAACATACATTCTTAATCTTCTTCTCTCAAACTCTGAGGATAGAGGCATCTGTGATTTCCCTTTTGTTCCAATTACCAGTCAAAGCTGTTAATGTTCAAGTGTGACCTCTTGGAGGCAAAACAATGTTGCGGAGTTAGGAATCTGACCTTAGCATGTTAATGAGTTTTACGCCTTTTCCCTTCAGAAGTTCCCCAAACACAGCTGCCAGATACTCTAGAACAGTGGTTCGTAACCTGTGCGCTGTGACCTCTTTGTGTGTTGAACAAATGTTTCATAGGGGTCAAATTTCAGACATCCTACATTTTAGATATTTACATTGTGATTCATAACAGTAACAAAATTTCAGTTATGAATTAACAATGGAAAAATTTTATGATTGGTATTTACCACAAATCGAAGAACTGTATTAAAGGGTCACAGCATAAAGGAGGTGGAGAACCACTAATCTAGACTATGGAGTGCTCAGCTGTGACATCTTAAACTATTTAGTATCAGGAGGAGGACACAGAGTTGGTAAATACCTATTTTTTTATGTAATATTGTAAGAGAAGATGACTATTATTATAGAGGTTGAGTAGACTTTGCTAATAGTCTTATAATAAATAAATATCGCTGAAGATTACCTTCTGAAGAATTTATTTCTAAATGTTTATATAGCAAAGCAAACGGACGTGAGTTGCTGAGGCAATTTTAAGGAAGAACAAGATCATCTCCCTAGAAAATTCCAACCGCTTCTAAAATATATAAACCACCCTTGGACATGAGACATCTAAAACTCAGACCCCCTTTCCCAGCATCACTTCTAGCTCCTCATACTGCAATGATCTTGCTATCAGATGCCACTCAAATTAGAGGCTTCTCTTATTCAAAATGGCTGTTTCACTGCCTTCTGAGTCTTGGGTTCTCACATTTCAACTGTTGTCATGCTATGCCCCAATTTGTATCATACAAGGTGGTTAACATTGTCTGAAATGTGTTATTGCTCACCCCTTTGCTAAAAGTGAAACAATAAAAGCAGACAGGTTCATTGACTTTGATTGCTAATGGAGTATCAGTTCCCAGAAATACCCGGAGCATAGTAAATATAACATCATATGACTGGATAAAAATGGGGAGGGGAGGGCGGAGAGAAACCTTGCCAGTCCACAGAGGAAGACAATGTAGCCAGTCCTGGTGAGACCTGATAGGCTAGGGTCAGTTAAAAGGGGAAAAGGACCTCTCCGTATCAGTGGACTAGGGGAGGAATATAGGGGGAGAAGAGAAAGGGAGGGTGGGATTGAGAAGAGACAAGGAAGGGGCACATAGCTGGGATACAAATTGAATAAATTGTAATAAATGACGATAATAAAAAGGAAAAATAATACAAACAAACAAACAACAACAATAACAAAACAGGAACCCTAAAACACATTATCAGGCAACAGGAATCAACTTCAAAACATCAGGTGATAAATGTAGATATCATGCTCAAGAAAGAAAACAGCTATATGAAGACTATAAAAACAGAGTACTGTTGAAATGACTGGGGAAAAAATGTGCAATTCCAGTTGTTCTCTAATTTATTTTTAAAATTAATTTTATTTATATATTCATTTATTACAATTTATTCACTTTGTATCCTCACTGCATACCCCTCCCCCATCTCCTTCTAATCTCACCACCCTCCCTCTTCTACCCGTATGCCCTTTCCCTAGTCCCCTGATAGGGAAGGACCTCCTCCCCTTCTATCTGACCTTAGCTTTTAGTTATTGGTGGAATAGATCACTAGATACAAAATTAAAACTTTAAAATCTTTCCTAAAAATTCTTTTCTAACTTGAGATTAGAAAAAATAAATTGATGAAGAAACAAAGCAAAATATCAAAGGGGAAAATAAAGATATGTTGTCAACATTAAATTAAACATGCCTCACATTGAAAAGCACCATAAATATAAAAGAAGTCACATGCTCTATAGCGATATTTACAGCACATAAGTGACATGGAATTAGAATCCAAAGTAAAAAAATTTAAAACTACACATCAAAGAGAAAATGACAACTTGATAGGAAAATGTGCCAACAGTAAAATATGTCATAGAAGTAGAAATACATGAAATATCAGCTATCTCTTTTATCAGCCATGGAGAGGCAAATTAAAGCCAGAATAAGATGCTACTTAATGCTCACTCTACCAAGAAGATGAAAATGAAGTCTTACAATATCAATCTTTGGCAATAATGTGAAGCATAACTAACACTTTTCACTACATGGTGTAAGTTGAACTTTTGGAATTATCGATAGACTTTTATATTAATATTAAGTTGAATTAATTTAAAATAAGATATAAAATATGATTAAAGGTACACGTTCAGTTCATCAAGCCTGTGTAGCCTAGAGGCGAAGAAACTTTCTGTTGTCTTGATGCTGATTGCATGTAAGTTCCAATGGCAAGCAAAATGTGATAGAAGTGAGATGTCTCAATTCCAAGCGGTGCACCTGAGTTTCTATGGAAGACTCCAGTCATTCTGTAGCAGCAGCCTTCTGAGGTTATAGTAATGAAAAGTTTCTGCGTAATGAAGACAATCTGAATGCTGAAAACATAGATATCCTCCACATAACATGTTCTGCTTCATGGTAGGCAAAATTCTCAGGGGTTATGCATTAAAGTCTTGTGATTTTAGGATTATTAGTTACTGCTGTAAAACTAGTTTAGCTTGACCAATGGTCTCTATCATTTGGAAGATATATTTTTAACGCATGCACGCTAGAGAAATTGCTTTACATTGTATATAAGAAGGCAAGCATAAGAATGTTTTAAGCAATAAATTATTGTAAGACAAAAATTAAGAGAAACCTCAATGTCTACTAGAACAATATGAGGTAAATAAATTGTACTCTATAGTCAGTGCAGTGGGAGATTAGTGAAAATGAATGAATCCATGTTATGTCTTTTAGTTAGCATCAATTTTAAGAGTTTATTATTAAAATAGCATGTATTTCTATGTATTTATATGCACCAAGATCATATATATATATATATATATATATATATATATATATATATATATAAAATGGTATTACTATTTCTCAGATGTACATATTTGCTTCAGAGTGCTCAGGAATACATAAAGACATTAAGTATTGCATTCAAGAAAGTCACTCTTTCTGAAAAGGATAAACACAGATATAATTTACTAAAAGAGCTAACTGTGATAATCATTTTTCTGAACCTGGGTAGAAGGTGTGTGTAGATGTATGTTATTTTTCTTATTTGAAACTCTTAATAAAATTAATTCTTCATATGAATACAAAATAATCAAGTAGTTATGGGCTACATTTGGGAGTCAGCTTTGCACTATTGACTAAGTAATGAAAAGAAGAAACTGGAGGGGCTCCAAGATGGCTCCTACGAGAGTGTACCGTATCTGAAGGGCAGATGATCCAAAACCCCGAAACTGGTGAGTGGAGGTAGGGCTGAAGCCGGAATATCAATATTGAGGCTTCACGGGCTAGGGGGGCAACCCATGAGCTGAGACAGTTTGGATCCAGGCATGGGCCTCCCTGTTCTGCTGCCATGGCTGCAGCTGCCACTGCTTTAAGCATGATCCTCCCTGCTCTGTGACTGAGACAGCAGAGGCAGCCCCAAATATAGGAGTCCCTGATCCTCTGCTGCAGCAGGCAGCCTCTGCCCCAAGCCCAAGCCTGCATGTTCCTTGATTGAGGCAGCCCCAACTACAGGCTTCTGTGCATGGCCAAGCAGCAGACAACACTGACAGATCTCCTCCACTTTCATTGGCCCCTAAAGCTCCAAATCTGAGAGTAGAAAACTAGGGGACCCCTGTGCTTTTTGCATAGACTTGAAAACTAGTGAGTGTGCCTTCAAGTGAGTGCATGTAGAGCCCTAGATCGGGGGTCCCTCTATGCTAGCAGTCAGGCATAGGATCCCTCTCCCCCACATCCCCACTGCGGGGAGCATAGGGATCTCTGGAAGAGCATTCTCAACACTGAAACCTCTGTTCTGTGGGTCTCCCAGTAGAGTCCAGATAAACAACTCCTGGAGCCAAGATGGTGCAACCCAAACAGATCTGAGTGCTTGGATCACGACACTGCCACAGGCCTATGGACCACTGAGCCATTCAGGGCATCTGCACATGGGCACCGTGCCCAAGAAACCAGCCAGTACCACCACCTGCACTTATGCTCCAACCTTCCAGGCATCTACACACACTAGCACCCAGTCCTCCAAGGCACACCTCGATGTACACTCCCGAACTTGGGCACATGTGCCGCGACATTCCTCCCTTAGCTACAGCTGAAATACTAACATCCACTCTTTAACCAGTGAACCTCTCTTATCTTCCTGAAGACTAATAGAGACTCCAGAAACAGACAGACCCAGTCTGCAGTACAGGCTCAAGGAACAAATAGCAAAAGTTACAGATAAGCAGATGGATAGAGGCAGGAGTAAGAACAAATATAGCAAAAATCAGGACATCATGGCTTCATCAGCAACCCCCCAAATCAACAGATACTTTAATTCATTAGAAACACAGGTAAATGAACTCAAATCTATGCTTACCAAGTTATTAGAGGCAATAAAGAGGAAATGAACAAACATCTCAAAGAAACACAGTCAAATAGAGGCACGTGTAGAGGAGCATATAAAAGACACATATAGAAACATATAGAGAGGATATGAACAAAAAGTAGAGTCCATCATGGACAGACAGGAATCCAAATCCAAACAGATGAAGGAAATAGTGCAAGACATGAAAATGGAATTAGATTCAGTAAAGAAAACACACAGAGAAACTGTTGGAGCTGGAAAACCTAGTGAAGAGATCATAAACTACAGAGGTAAGCATCACCAACAGAATTCAACATGTGGAGGAGAGAATCTCAGTTGCTGAAGACACAATTGAAGAAATCAATGCACATCTCAAAAAGACATAAAATCAGAAAAGGTCCTGACACAAAACACCCAAGAAATCAAACACCATGAAAAGATAAAACCTAAGAATAATAGGAATAGACGAAAACAAAGATTCTGGGCTCCAAGGTCAAGAAAATATTTTCAAGAAAATCATAAAAGAAAATTCTCCCAACCTAAAGAAAGAGATGTCTGTAAACAAACAAGAGGCTTACAGAACACCAAACAGACTAGAACAGAAAAGAAATTCCTCATGTCACATAATACTCAAAACAATAAATCTGCAGAACAAAGGAAAAATATTAAAAGCAGCAAGGAAAAATGGCCAACTAGCATATAAAGGTAGACCTATCAGAAACACACCAGACTACTAAACAGAAACTATGAAAGCCAAAAAGGCCTGAGCAGGTATCATGCAGACTCTAAGAGACCACAGATGCCAACCCAGACTACTATACCCAGCAAAGCTTTCAATCAACATAGATGGAGAAAACAAAATATACCATGAAAAAACTAAATTTAAACAATATCTCCACAGCAACCCAGCCCTACAGAAGATACTAGAAGGAAAACTCCAATCCAATGAAAGCAACTACACCCCTAAGATATAGGATACAGATAACTTCACAACAATAAATTAAAAGAAAACAAACACTGGGACACACTATCACCACTAACGCCACAATAAAAGGAACTAACATTCATTGGTCACTATTATCTATCAACATCAACGGACTCAACTCTCCAATAAAAAGACACCGACTAACAGAATCATCGCAGAAACAGGATCCAGCAATCTGTTGCTTCCAAGAAACATACCTCTGCAACAACGATAAACACTATCTCAGAGTAAAGGGCTGGAAAAAGTCTTTTCAAGCAAATTGACCCAGGAAAAAAAGTGGGTGTAGCCATCCTAATATCTAATAGGATTTCAACAAAAATTAATCAAAAATAATGAGGAGGGACACTTTATTCAATCAAAGAAAAAAATCCACCAGAAGGATATCACAATCCTGAACATCTATGCCCAAATACAAGATCACCTGTATTTGTAAATGAAACGTTATTTAAGCTTAAATCACATGTCAATCCCAACACCTTAATAGTGGTAGACTTCAACACTCCACTCTCACCAAGGGACAGATCATCTAGACAGAAGCTAAACAGGGAAATAATGACACTTACAGATGTTCTAAATCACATGGACCTAATAGATGTCTACAGATCTTTTCATCCAAATTCAAAAGCATATACCTTCTTTTCAGCAGCTCATGGAACCTTCTACAAAATTGACCATATAGTTGGTCACAAAGCAAGCCTTGACATTTTCAACAAGATTGAAATAATCCCTTGTATCATATCAGATCACCATGGCCTAAAACTAGACCTAAACAATAACAAAAATAACAAAAATTCTACATACACATGGAACTAAACAACTCTCTGCTCAGTGACAGCTGGGTCAGGGAAGAAATAAAAAAAAAAAAAAAAAGAAATTAGAACTGATAGACTAAGATCAGAAAGAAGGAGAGGAGGACCTCCCCTATCAGTGGACTTGGGGAGTGGCATGCATGCAGAAAGGGGAGGGAGGGTGGGATCGGCAGGGGAGGAGGGAGGGGCTCATGGGAGGATACAAAATGAATAAAGTGTAATTAATAAAAAAAATTAAAAAAATAAAAGATTTAAAAAAAATAGAGACTTCCTAAAATTCAATGAAAATGAAGGCACAACTTACCCAAACTTATGGGACACAAGTGGTGTTAAGAGGAAAGTTGATAGCAATAACTGCCTTCAAAAAGAAGTTAGAGACATCTCATACAAACAACTTAATGGCACACCTAAAAGCCCTAGGAAAAAAAGAAGCAGACATATCCAAGAGAAGTAGATGCTTGGAAATAATAAAATTTGGTGCTGAAATCAATAAATTAGAAACAAATAAAACAATTCAAAGAATCAATGGAACCAAGAGCTGCTTCGTTGAGAAAATCAACAAAATAGACAAACCCTTGGCCAATCTAACTAAAAGTCAGAGAGAAATTATCCAAGTCAGCAAAATCAGAAACGAAAAAGAAGACATAACAATAGACATCGAGGAAATCCAAACAATCATTAGGTCTTACGACAAAAACCTATATGGCACAAAATTTGAAAATCTAAATAAATTTTCCCAACCTAAAGAAAGAGATGTCCCTATACAAACAAGAGGCTTATAGAACACCAAATAGACTAGAACAGAAAAGAAACTCCTCATGTCACATAATACTCAAAACACTAAATCAACACAATTTTCTTGATAGATTCCACTTACAAAATTAAATCAAGATCAGGTAAATAGATTAAGTAGTTCTATATCCCCCAAGGAAATAGAAGCTCTCAGTAAAATACTCCTCTCCAAGAAAAGCCTAGGGAGAGGTGGTTTCAGCACAGAATTCTACCAGATCTTTGAATAAGAGTTAATTCCAATACTCTTCAAACTATTCCACAAAATAGAACAGAAGGCACATTACTAAACTCATTCTATGAGGCCACAGTCACCTTGATACCTAAACCACACAAAGACCCAACAAAAAAAGAGAACTTCAGGCCTCTTTTATGATCATTGATGCAAAATTACTCAAAAAAATACTTGCAAACTGAATCCAAGAACACATCAAAGATATCATTCACCATGACCAAGTAGGATTCATCCCAGGCATGTAGGGGTAATTCAATATAATGAAATCCATCAGTGTAATCCACCATATAAACAAACTGAAGGATAAAACCCACCTGATAATCTTCTTAAGTGCCAAAATCCAAAACCCGTTCACGTTTAAGATCTTGGAGAGATCAGGGACACAAGGCACATACCTAAACACAGTAAAGACAATATACAGCAAGCCTGTAGCCAAAGTCAAACTAAATGAGAGAAACTTAAATCAATCCTGAAATCAGGGACAATGCAAGGCTGCCCACTCTCTCTGCATCTCTTCAACATAGTACTTGAAGTTCTAGCTAGAACAATAAGACAACTAAAGGAGATCATGGGAATACAAATTGGAAAGGAAGAAGTCAAAGTATCACTATTTGCAGATGATATACAGTATACATGAGCAACCCCAAAAATTCAACCAGAGAACTCTACAGCTGAATAACTCTTTCAGCGAAATGGTTGGATACAAAATCAACTAAAAAAAAAAAAAAAATCAGTAGCCCTCCTGTATATGAAAGACAAAGGGGTTGAGAAAGAAATTAGGGAAGTCACACCATTCACAATAGCCACAAATAACATAAAGTACGGTGGTGTGACTCTCACCAAGCAAGTGAAAGACCTGTATGAAAAAAAAAACTTCAAGTCTCCAGAGAAAGAAATTGAAGAAGATATCAGAAGATGGAAAGATTTCCCATGCTCATGGATCAGTAGAACACAGTAAAAATGGCCATCCTGCTAAAAACAATCTACAGATTCAATGCAATTCTCATAAAAATACCAACACAATTCTTTACAGACCTTGAAAGAACAATTCTCAATTTCCTATGGATAAACAAAAAACCCAGAATTGCTAAAACAATCCTGTACAACAACAGATTATCTGGAGGTATCTCCATCTCCGATCTCAAGCTTTACTACAGAGCAGTAGTAATAAAAACAGTATGGTAGTGGCTTAGAAACAAAATGGTGGATCAATGGAACTGAACAGAAGACCCAGAAATAAACTCACACACCTGTGAGTGCTTGATTTTTGATAAAGAGGCCAAAACCATACAATGAAAACAACTATTCCTAAGGGTAGGCTGCATGCCCAGCATTTGGTAACAATGGAAAACAAACTCAATGATATCTTTGGAGGCTCATTATAAATAATGTAGTGACAGTGCTTTTACTTCTTATTTTTAAAGGTTATCTTATCACTTTTTATTTTTATTTAAATATATATGTATGTATGTATGTACATACTCATTTTCTTTTTACCCTACACAATATATATCTTTAGATATATTTGACATTTGGTGTCTGTCTGATATACGGTTGATGAAGATCTTTTCCCAGTCTGTGTTTATAGTAACTTTATTCGTAACAGCCATAATCTGGATACAAGCTAGATGTCCCTCAACCAAAGAATGGATAAAAAAATTCTACATTTACACAATGTAATATTTCTCCGCTATTAAAAACAAGGAAATCATGAAATTTGCATGCAAATGGATGGAAGTAGAAAAGATCATCCTGAGTGAGGTATCCCAGAAGCAGAGACATGCATAGTATATACTCACTTATAAGTGGATATTAGCCATATTATATAGGATAAACATAATAAAATCTATACTCCTAAACAAGCTAAACAACAAGCTAAACAATTAAGCATCTTCCAACGGAAGATGCTTAATTCTCATTCAAAAGGGTAAACAGGATAGTCGCTGGAGGTGGTAGAAGAGAGAAAACAGGACGAGAGCCTACCACAGATGGATCGAAGAAGATTCAGATACTCACAGCCAAATTTTGGACAGAGTTCATGGATGAAGGAGGATATAAAAGGAGCTGGTGGGGACAGGATGACTTCCTCTATCAGTAGACTAGGGAAGATGGATAAGGGAGGGAAGGAGAATGAGGATAAGACAAGGAAGAGAGGAAAGAAGGGGGCACAACTGGGATGCAAAATGAATAAATTATAAATAATTATAATAATATTAAAAGAACAATAAAAATTAAAATAGATGTAGTTAACAAAGAAACTAAGAAGTTTCTCTAAGTCAAAGGACACTATCAATAGAACAAAATGGCATTATACTATATTTTAAAATAAATAGGAAAATTTACAAAAAATTATTATTGCCTCTAATTTTTGACAATTGAGTTTGAGGCTCAGGATTTACTTACATGGTGCAAAGAGAAAACAAGCTGCCCCAAGTTTTGCTATGGTTTTCACATACCCTCTGGCAGGTTGTGTTCATAAATATACATACACACACATAAATAGATAGATAGATAGATAGATAGATAGATAGATAGATAGATAGATAGATAGATAGATAGATAGATAAATCTAGGCTGTAAATAAATCATCACTGGAAATGAAATGTCACTGGAGAATACTGAATTTAGAATTATCATAACATAGACTAACTACTCTTGTGCTGACTTCCCTAATCATGAAATTTTAAGCAATAATAAATTTAATTTGTCTGTATTAAACTTATTTTGAGCAGGCATGACAGTAAGAACTAAGAAAAGACTAGTTTTCCCCAATACTCATAACCTTACATATGTTCTTTCTAATTCATAGTAATTTAGGCCAGGAGACACTCAGACTCTTATGGAAGAAATATTTTGTAGGCTTGAAATGGTTCTAAAGTACACCTGGCACTTCCTGGTGGTTATATAAGACTCATAACACCATCACAAATCATTTAAATAGAGGCGATTATACCAGCATTTAATTAATAGCTTCACAGAGTTTTGTCTCTACATTTTAGGATGAACTGTTTAAAACATTCTAATACGTTTCAAACCCAATATTTATCCTGCTTGTTAGAAGTAAGTTAGTACAACCATAGGCAGCTCCACGTCTCTTACTTCAAGTCTACATCTGTTATAACTGTTTACTTACCTCCTCAAGTTCTTATTCATCTAATTCTTGGCCACTATATAATCATGATGGATTGTGACATAGAGTTGCATGTGATACAGGCTATGATCTGTTTGATTTCCCTGCAAAATTATGATGATGAATCACACTTGTCAATGATTTTAAAATAAGACAAATCCAAAACTAATTTAGTGTCTGCAATCCAGATGTAATTGGCTATGTATCATAAATCTTCCATGGAGATATTTTTCAGTTCCATTTCTGTCAATAAACAAAATTGTTCTTCATCGTTCACTCTCCAAAGAAATGCAATTAGAAGGAAAAGAGAAGGCACATAGTTGATATGAATCTAAAAAAAGAATAATGTCCCCTCCCCCAGATAATTCCTGGATCAAATTGGCTGCACAATTGAATGTTTGCTATCCTAAGGTGTGTAAATTGCATCTCTTTGCTTTTGATCTAGGGGCTCAATACTTTGGGATAGCCATAAAACATTTCACCTTCATGCTCAATTTGGCAATTAAACAGTGCAATGGAGTGCTGTAGAAATTGAAGATTATGTACATCTTATTTGTTTCAAAGTCGCTGGAAATCCACTCATAAAATATTGAAGGGGAGGGTGATATTCATTATCTTTGTACAATAAATATATGATTATGATTTTTTGTTTTATTTACTACTAAGAAGTTTGACCATGTGTAAGCGACAGTGTAAATAAAATATAGACTTTCGTTTCAAATCATATGTGGGCCAGAAAATATTTCCATAGAGTATACCAGTTTCAGCTTTGATACTAGAGTCAATGTGGAATGCATAAAAAGTGTGTGTGTGTGTGTGTGTGTGTGTGTGTGTGTGTCTGTGTCTGTGTGTGTGCAATATCTGCCAAATAGTATACTTGTTTGAAAATAAAAACATAGCTGAGGAATTTGGAATTTCTTGACGTGTTTCTTTTTTCTGTGACATGTCAATGATATTTTCTTTAATATATAAGTACAGCACTACCCGTTATGAAAAATTTCTGTGTAAGTATAATATGTATTAAGTATACAAATTAAGACATCTGGGTCAATTAACTTTCAGACAACATTATATACCTCTTCTCAGAAAAAAAGGAAATAATTCTGGATGAAATGTCTCATGTGTCTAGTCACAAATTTCTCTTCTTTCTCCAACAGTACATGTCCTTGTGTTATTCTTCATCTAGTCCATGACTGCAAGTGAAGT
Organism: Psammomys obesus; assembly: GCF_907164565.1. Lineage (NCBI taxonomy): Eukaryota > Metazoa > Chordata > Mammalia > Rodentia > Muridae > Psammomys > Psammomys obesus. The sequence goes on along the minus strand of NW_026596117.1, from coordinate 9,051,578 downwards.
TCACACAATAACATCATTAATAACACTTAGCACTTATATAGAGCATTCAGTCTTCATGGTACTGTACAGACGTGTTGAATAATTAATGCACATTTAAAGAAGTCAGCAGAAGTAGATAACACAAAATACGAGGATAAAATATTTTATTATTTTTTGATGATGTAGTTTAATTTGTTCTTGACAATATTTTTTACCTTGTCATATAAGAGGAATAATGTTCATGTGGGAAAGTATATGAGGCCATAACTGGTTTTTACAGATGATTAAATGCTTGGTTGATGTTGAGGCTTTTGATGACTGTTGGAGCCATTTATGACCTCATTTACTACTCTACCGAGGGACATAAGACCTTAAATAACATCAACTGTGTGCTTTTTTCCTCAAAGGAGAAGAAAGAAAATAAAATTCCTTTCAGACATAAAAAACACATATAAAGAACCCTATGAAAATGGTATAAATACACGTGGATGAGATTATATTTAGTGAAAATTCTGCAATAGATTTGGGAGCTAGGCTATCACCTGATGGCTGTCTGGGTAGCCCTTGGACAGAATAGTTATGAAGAAAAATCTTTTATCTTCACACATAAAAGAAGCATGGGGTTTGTAAGAGGCCCTGGCATCATCAGTCACCGCCGTATGGAACACTCAACGTTCATACACAGTGACTGTGCTCACACTGCTTATCTGATTACACTGAACAGGAACGTGGCTTCTTTGGCTTAACAACCTGCCAGGCATTTCTAAGAATGCTCCTCGATGGGCAGTTTTGTGCAATAATCTAAATAGAAAAAAAAAGGGAAAATGTGGCCAGGGAGCCACTATGAAACCAGAAGAAATGATGTATCGCTTTCAAGTGCATCTAGCAGAATACATATTGATTCTCATTTTGTGCCATTTAAACATGTTCCACAGGACAGATGTGGCTGGGAGCCAACATGTTCCACAGGACTCTCACCTTTTCTATGATTTTACTGACCTTTATGTATACACTCTTGATTCAAGTATCTTTGATTAAAGAAGAGAAAGAGGTAAGGAGGAAGGTGGTCTGTAGAAGAATGTGAATAATGGACTCACAATAGAAGGGGTAGGGGAAAGGCTTCACAGCACTGCAGCAACAGTACCTGTGACATGGCTCCTCAGTCCCCAGCAACAGCACAGACTCCTAGAGATACGCCAAGTACTGGATGAATGATCCTCCTACCTGTTGCTACTGCAGTGAGAAAGACCCATGTCAGTTAACAGCACTGCATCTAATACCCACTGCCTACCAGTCTCCCAGCAACGCCTGATTATCTGCATGATTCATGCAGCTGTGTGGTAACTCCTTTAATCTTCATGCCACACAGGTACAGCTAGCTACTCACACTTGACATATAAGAAAACTGAGGCGCAGAGCTCACAGAGGTCATTCAAGGTTATCCCATAGGTTATCATTTGGAGCCACTAATTTTTCACATTCTATTCAGAGCTCACCTAAATAGCAATGTGTCTGTTGTTTCTTTAGTGCACAGCTAGTGATTAAAAAAATAATCAGTGTTTAATGCTAATAGATATTTTCTGGTCTCAGTGGAATATATGAGTTTTTAAGCATATATGGTATAATAATGGCGTGAGAAACACATTAGATGAACAAATCAGTTGATATCTTAGATAACTCTTCACGCCTAATTTCAGTTCCTACATTGCTTGAAATGGTTGAATGTTTTCTGAACTCAAAATATTGTGCATGCATAAAATAATGCCCATTTATTCCATTAGTTCTTTGTATGGAAGAATAAACACCCATGAAATTATTTTTTTCCTCATTCAAATTCTCCAAATACTGCAAAGGCCACTAATTTGGCCCTGTGATGTATCTATTTTGATATAATATTATCTAATAATATTGCCTTATTATTAGTTATTAGCATACATAGACATTTATAGACTTATGTAGCCAAAGTTAGATATACAGTTGCCACCATTTATAACACATAAAATAGCAATCATTTTTACTAATGTAGGCCCCTTTATTAAACAGTACTTCATTGGCTTGTTTTCTTTTAATTGCTTTTTTGGTTATCATACAAAGAAATGGGCTTCTCGGCGATGTGTTTTCATATCCATGTTATACTTTTCCCTTATTTACACACTTTACCACTGTTCTTCCTGTCCTGTTTCTCTCTCTAGTTTTCATGGTTACCTCATTCTCTCCTGCTTTTAAAAAGGGCATTCTGGCAGCAAAATGTTAAAGATGCAAATTTGATTCTGCAGACAGATGCACAAACCCCGCTGGCATTCCAGTTAACATTAACTGCGCCCTACAGATAATTTGTTGGGTGGTTCTGCTCAGCAGTGCAAATGGCAATCTCATACAGATGTTCCTGTGGCTCAATAAGAGGTGTGTGTGTGTGTGTGTGTGTGTGTGTGTGTGTGTGTGTGCGCTTGTGATATGTGCATATCTAAGTATTTCACTCAGAATAGAAAGTTGCCGCTTCTTTTAAACAGGTGTTCAATGAATGCAGTGCAAAGGTAGCATTTTTTTTTAAGGGAAAAGGTTAATTAACCCCCAAGACACACCTCTAACATAACTGTAGAGATAGTGTTTTGAGGAGCTCGAACTCACTGGGTATAAACTGGCATACACTGACAGCAGCTGTCCTCATGTTTATTGATTTACTTTGTAGAGGTCCTTTGCAGGCTATCAGAGAAACTATGATCTCATGAGTATTATGGCCAGGCTCTTTCTAGGAGACAGCATTCTTTCCCATACAAAATGTTATTTAGGGCATAGCATGTGGATATTAGTTTATTTATTTATTTTTACAAGTTCTTATAAGAGTGAACGCAGGCTTGAGGTCCTCACGAAATGAGCTCTTTTAAATTTACAATTTTAATATAGGTGGTCCTACTAATTTTGCTGGCTTGCTTACATTATTAGGTTATAGGCTACTAGATATGTTGGTAGGGCTTTCCTGGGGCAGGTTCTCTTTTCTCTGTACATTTTGTATCTCCTTTAAGGCTCTGTTGGGCATGTGGTCCCCACAGTGGTGTTAGAGAGTGGTACTAAGGGTCAACACAGTTGCATTAGAATCTTCTAAGTATCTATCTGCAATTGTTTTGATGGAGCCTAGGTATTGTGTTATAAGGGTACATACTAACATATGACGAGAATGTTCTTGAAAGCATTTGCCTTCAGATGTCTTTGGGAACAAACCATCAAACCCTCAATTTCAATTTCTATAAATCTCTGCTTTCAGAGATGATGGTATTGAGGAAAGCATAGCCACTTTTCTCAGCCCAAACTCACAACTCAAAATCTAGGATCAGAAAATATTTTGTTTTTGTGCCACTGATTCAAGAAGAGATAAATTCTTTCAAAGTTTGAATACGAAAGTAGCCTTTAGGTTTTATTAGTTCAGAAAATCTTGCAAAAAGAAATGGTTGTCTCATCCCCATTTCATGGAATATATTTATTTGGTTTTGTGTGTTGAGAATGGCAAAGCCAAGTAAGACTAAGGTGATCCTTCTTTCTAACTATGACTATTTTTTTGTTTTGTTTCATTCTTTTCCCACCTATTTTAATATTTCTCATTTTGTAAATATTACTACCTTAAAAAAATCTGTGGGTTTCCTTTGTATAAACCACTCTCTCTGGTCTGTGATTTCAGTTCCTACATACTCAAAACCACTTCTCAATTATTTAGAAGACCTGCCTATCTCTGGGATTAACTACAGTATTGTTATTATTATTAACAAATTAGAAATTGGGCTGCTATCAACAAAATTTAATATTAACAATCCACAAATCCATTTATTCAGTAAAGACACTCTTGAAATTCTTCTCCAGGCCTTTCAGAAGGACTCAAAGTCCTTGGATTTAACCTCAGTCCTGAGGAAATGTATTAATATAAAATTCTTCCATTGGTGAAAACTTGGGAATATTAGCTGTTGTCAGTGTATTCTTTTCTATGTATCAGTCATTCAGATGACAGCTAAATAAAGTGTGGGAATAAGCCCAATGTGTAGACCTGTTTTAACCTCTCCTAGCATCACATTTGTTAGCATGTCTGTGAGTAAAGCAATACATGATTGCACTGAGGAGGAAGTTGTTTTCACTACCCTTAAGAAAGCAATTGCTTAAGGTGTGTGATAAAACACACAGATACAAAGATGAGGCAGCCTCTGCAATTTACCACGTTTAATTTGTCTGTGTAAACATTTCATATTATGGACTGTTGTGTTTATGGCTTATCTTATGATCTTAAATACTAACTAAATTTTTTAAAAAAGCTTCCTTTGTAAGGAAAGTCGTCTTTATTATTTCTGTCACTAGACCAGGAAACTTTCATGACGTTGAAGATGTGCTAAATTCCTTTGTTTGCAGACAGAAAGTTACTCATCTTCAGACCGACTCTACTTGCCAGTTGAAAGATTGCTTAGTAGAAGAGTTTGTTTTAGTCCATTAAAAGGTTTCATTATGTTTTACAAGCATAAACTGTTTTCTTATCCTTTATATGGTTGAATGAAATACTCTGATCATAAGAGAACACAAAGATATTTTCAACTGTATAAAATGTTGGGCATATCTCCTCATAAAGAAGCGATGAGTACCCTTGATCGATAAGTACTGTCCTTAAAAATCAACTCAAGGTCCTAGATAATCTTTAGGGATAATACAGATAGACTGGACTAGATTTCTTAGATGTTTCTAAAGATGTCACATAGGAAAACATACCCCTGACATTAAAGTCTACTTTATTTTTTTTAAATACATAATGGTTGAAATTTATGAGACCCTTTCAGCCTCTGTGGTCTTTTATATCCCCCAGTGGTCACTAAAAATAAATTAATTAATATTAAAGGACAGAAATATAATACTTTCTGTGACTTTCAACCCTGAGAGCAAAACCCATTAGTAGCTATAGATTTTTCTTTGTGGCAATGAGCTAGTGTATAATCAATTTGTGTTAGTCTAATAATATATATTAGGATAGTCACTCGCTCTGGTCTGTGATCCTTTTTCCAATCAGATTTCTATCAGGCTGCACATTAAAAGATGGTGCATAAACCAACTGAGTCCCAAGAGTTAGAAATCAATCCCTTGAGTCTGACCCTTATCACATCACCTTCTCAATAACCCTTAAGGCAGAAGAATTTGTCTTAATCAATAGCTTTATTCCAGGTGTAACAACTTACCATTAAAACTTCTATTTTAAATGAATTAATATTAATAACAGGTAAACATTTGTTTAATGTTTTTAGTTTTCTGATTTTTTCTCTTGTTATCTTTTTCTGTGTGTATGTATATGACACATATGTATTGTGGTGTGTGTGTGTGTGTGTGTGTGTGTGTGTGTGTGTGTGTGTGTTAGTGTGTGAAATCATAGTAAGTGTGTTCCAAGGCTCATGTGTGAAGGACAGAGGAAAACTTGGTTGTTTTCCTCACACCTTGTTTGAATCTGAGTCTCGTTAATTGTCACTGCATAAACCAGACTAGCTTGACATGAGCTTCCAGGAATTCACCTGCCTCAGTCTCTAATCATGGTTTAGGATCACAGTGATGCCTTTTACCACATCTGGCTTTTATCAAGTTTCTGGAGATTTGAGCTCAACATCTCATGCTTTGCTGACAACCCTCTCTTCCTCGAGGCATTTTCATAGTTCTCTTTTGTCTCTTGATAGCACTATTTATACAAGGCACAAAACAGACAGTCTAAGCCTACATTTGTGTATTATGCTCACTGATCATATTTTTTCTCATTTCCCCAAAATATTTTCTATAACATAGTTTTAATAGTTACTTATCTATAATCCTCTTGCTATTATGCAAAAAGACAATCATCTGCAAAAAGACAATCATCTGTTTTAAAGTTTCAGTTGCTGGACTCTCTCTTCCCTTGCATTTAGCCTCAGGTTCTTTATCTCTTGAGATTCAACAACAATAATACTCCATTCCACTGATCCAAAAAGGATTTATGAAGATAAAGTGAGCCAATAATATGAACTATCTTCTGTGTACTTTTTAAAATTTAACAGATGTACAAATGTGAGGTGTAGAAAATAGGAAATGTTTTCTTTACATCATTTCTTATTACAATGTCTTAGTGGGATTTTAGAAATCACTATTATCCTCTTTGCTGGACTGGTGGGCAAGTCAGTTTTCTTTATCTATCTTCGGTCTATTTGCATTCTATTCATGTATGTATTCTAATTTCTTGTAACTATCATTTATATAGGATCAGAGTCCAATCTAATGATGTCATTTAAACTTATCTCTTTAAACACTTCATCCTCAAGTACGACATTCTGAGGTAATAGGAGTTAAACTCTCAGTAAATGAATCTGTTGGTGAAAGTATACGATCCATTCTCTGAATGTGTGTGTGTGTCAAGTATTGTATATCCATTCTCTGAATGTGTGTGTGTGTCAAGTATTGTTTATCCAGACAATACAATGGTATTTAGTGCTAAAGAAACAAGCAATAAAGCTACAAAGAAAGATAAGCAAGAACCGAAATGTATCCAGGTTCTGACAATATCAATCCTCACTTAGAAAGACAAATGGGATAGACATTGGATGTAGGAGCAAACAAGTAACAGGACAGGAGTCTACCACAGAGGTCCTCTGAAAGACTCTACCTAGCAATGTATCAAAGCAGATATTAAGACTCATAACTACCTTTTGCAAGGTGCAGGGAATAAAAAAATGGGGGAGGGGAGTTAACATGACCTGGAGAGGACAGGAGTTCCAAAAGGACCAAATATATCTGGGCACAGGGGTCTTTTATGAGACTGTTTCTCCAAACAAGGACCATATATGGATGCAACCTAGAGTCTCTGCTCAGATGTAGCCTTTGGTAGCTCAGTATCCAAGTGGGTACCCTAATAAGGGGAACAGGGACTGTTTCTGACATGAACTCAATAGCGTGCTCTTTGACCCCAGGCCACAGAGGAGGACTTTGCAGCCAGTCCTGAAGACACCTGATAAACCAGTATCAGATGGAAGGGGAGGAGGTTCTCCCCAACAGTGGACTTGGAAAGGGGCAGGGAGGAGATGAGGGTGGGATGATGGGATTGGGAGAGAGAGAGGGAGCGGGATACAGCAGGGATACAAAGTTAACAAATGGTAACTAATATTTAAAAAATAAAATATATATATAAATTTATATATATACATATATATATGTATATATATATGTATATATATATATATATACAAAACTAAACAAAACAAAAACAAATAAAGCTGCTACAAACATGGTTGAGCAAATGTCCTTGTTGTGTACTTGAGCAAATTTTGGGTATATGCCTAGGAGTGGTATAGTGGTCTTGAGGAAGTGCTATTCCTAATTGTCTGAGAAAGCGCCAGATTGACTTCCAAAGTGGTTGTACCAGTTTACATTCCCACCAGCAGTGGAGGAGGGTTCCCCTTTCTCCACAACCTCTCCAGCATGTGTTGTCATTTGAGTTTTTTTATTTTAGCCATTTTGATGGGTATAAGGTAAAAATCTCAGGGTCGTTTTGATTTGTATCTCCCTGATGCCTAAGGATGTTGAGCATCTCTTTAAGTGTTTCTCTGCCATTCTATATTCTAGATGTCCATCAACAGAGGAATGGATACAGAAATTGTGGTATTTTATACAATGGAATACTACCAGCAATCAGAAAAGAGAAAATTATGAAATTTGCAGGCAAATTGTGGAATATAGAAAAGATCATTCTGAGTGAGGTATCCCAGAAGGAGAAAGACACACATAGTATATGCTCACTTATATAGACCTATACGATATGATAAACAATGAAATCTATACACCTAAAGAAGATAAACAAGAAAGAGGACCCGGGGTAAGATGATTAATCCTCACTTAGAAAGACAAATGGGATGGACATTGGACGCAGGAGAAAACAAGTAAGAGGACAGGAGCCTATCGCAGAGGGCCCCTGAAAGACTCTACCTAGCAGTGTATCAAAGCAGATGTCTCCTCATAACCAAACCTTTGGCAGAGTGCGGGGAATCATATGAAAGAAGGAGGAGTTAGTATGATGTGGAAAGGATAGGAGCTCCACAAGGACCAAATATATCTGGGCACAGGGGTCTTTTCTGAGACTGACATTCAACCAAGGACCATGTATGGATATAACCTAGAACCTCTGCTCGGATGTAGCCCGTGGTAGCTCAGTAACCAATTGGTTTCCCATAGTAAGGGGAACAGGGACTATTTCTGACAAGAACTCAATGGCAGGCTTTTTGCCGTCCCCACCCCCCAAAGGAGGAGCAGTCTGCTAGGCCACAGAGGAGGACTTTGCAGCCAGTCCCGAAGATACCTGATAAAACAGAGTCAGATGAAAGGGGAGGAAGTCTTTCCCAATCAGTGGACTTGGAAAGGGGCAGGGAGGAGTTGAGGAAGGGACAGTGGTACTGGGAGGAAATGAGGGAATGGGATACAGCTGGGATACAGAGTAAATAAAATGTAACTAATAATAAAATTTAAAAAAAGAACTGAAATGTATATAAGTCAAAGTACTATTCTGAAAAAAAAACATATGACACAAATAAATACCATTTTAGGAAAAGTACAATTAAATAGCATGAACAACAATATCCAAATTCTGATTGCCAAGGGGATGGAAAGAAAGGAATACTTCAGCAGAACAGTTGCCCTAAGAGAAAATGCAGGCATGACCTGGGGTCAGCCTACCTGGGACGCAGCACTCTTAGAATAGGCATGGTACACATCCTCCTGAGCCTTCCCAGGAAACTCGTGCCGAAGTAGCGTGACTAGCCTGGAGCTGGCCTGCTGATGTGTGGGCATTTTCCAAGTGTTCTTTCATGTGTTTCTTCCTCAGAGAGACCCTGGAGGTGTGAGTGCTCACTGTCCAAGCTAAGGTAATGGGCGTAACCAACCACAGTCGATAGGTTCTCACTATAAAAAGTAGTTGCTCATGTGCAAGAAAGCAGACACTGTTCCCTGAGACTATCTCAGCAGTGGTTCGTCTCTGTGCCTTTTGCCAATCCACAGGCATTGTAGTCTTGTTGGGTGTTCCACCGGTGACAACTGCAATGACAAGACAAGTATTAGTGTGCTGAACCACCTCTGAGATTATAATGGTGGTATTGTGAGTTTGTGAAAACCTGTAGAGCCAACTGTGCTGTATAGTGCTGGTTTGGGGGTGCAACGTGGTCCATCTGTTGACTAGTGGGGAATATTGGAAGTTGCAAAAGAATAGTGAGTATTCGGGTGGGGGTGTGTTGGTATGGGACATCTCTGTGCTTTAAAAAATAGAGTATTTTAAATGAAAGCAAAAATTCCAAATGTTGACAGACATTGAAAAGAAAGTAAATCTGTCATTCATTAGTGATGGGACTATAACTTAGAAAGAACCAAATATACCACATTGAATCAATGGACAAATAAACTGTGATGCATCCGTATCACCCAACATCATATATTAGCTTTATATGTACAACAACTTGGACAGGCTTCATGTGAATTAAAGAAAGAGGCAAAGGTCTCAAATTGTGTGATTTTATTTATAAAATAACTCTATTGCTGAAATTAAACATAGTAATGTATATAAATTCCTCATATTCATATATGCAGCATATTGATGAAAAATGTATACATTATGGACTAATGGTTACCAAAGTTAAGGAAAAGGGATTTACATAAGTAAGATTAAGACTATAAAGGGTTGTTTCCAGCTTCTGGATCTTACAAATAAGGCTGCTACAAACAAGTTTGAGCAAATATCTTTGTTGTATACTTGAGCATCTTTTGAATATATGCCTAGGAGTGGTATAGCTGGATCTAGAGGAAGGACTATTTCTAATTGTCAGAGAAAGCACCAAATTGATTTTCAGAGTGGTTGCACAAGTGTACATTCCCACCAGCAGTGGAGGAGGGTTCCCCTTTCTCCACATCCTCTCCAGCATGTGTTGTCACTTGAGTTTTGGTCTTAGACATTCTGATGGGTGTAAGGTGAAATCTCAGGCTTGTTTTGATTTACATTTCCTTAATGACTAAGAACGTTGAATATTTCTTTAAGTGTTTCTCTGCCATTCGATATTCCTCTATTGAGAATTCTCTCTTTAGCTCTGTGCCCCATTTTTTAATTGGATTAACTGATTTGTTGCTTTTTAACTTCTTGAGCTCTTTATGTAGTCTGGATACAATCCATATGTCCCTCAGTTGAGAAATGGATACAGAAATCGTAGTACTTTTACACAATGGAATATTACTGAGCAATAAAAAACAAGGAAATCATGAAATTTGCAGACAAATGGTGGGAACTGGAAAAGATCATCCTAAGTAAGGTATCCCAGAAGCAGAAAGACACACAGGGTATATACTTACTCATAAGTGGATATTAGCTATATAATATAGGATAAACATACTAAAATATGTACACCTAATGAAACTAATCAAGAAGGTGGATTCTGGCTAAGTTTCTCAATCACCATTCAGAAAGGCAAAGAGGATGGACATCAGAAGAGGGAGAAAACAGGGAACAGGAGGACCTACCACAGAGGACCTCTGAAAGGCTCTACCCTCCAGGGTATCAAAGCAGATGCTGAGATTCATAGCCAAACTTTGGGCAGTGTGCAGGAAATCTAATGAAAGAAGGGGGAGAAATATAAGACCTGGAGAGGACAGGAGCTCCACAAGGAGAGCAACAGAACCAGAAAATCTGGGCACAGGGTTTTTTTTCTGAGACTGATACCTTAACCAAGGACCATTCATGAATATAACCTAGAACCCCTGCACAGATGTAGTCCATGGCAGTTCAGTGTCCAAGTGGGTTCCATAGAAATGGGAACAGGGCCTGTCTCTGACATGAACTGATTGGCTTGCTCTTTGACTGCCTCCCCCTGATGGGGGAGCAATCTTACCAGGAAACAGAGGAAAACAATGCAGCCACTCCTGATGAGACCTGATCGACTAGGATTCAGAAGGAAGGAGAGGGACACCTCCTCTATCAGTGGACTTGGGGAGGAAAATGGGTGGAAAAGGGGGAAGGAGGGTGGGATTGGGAGGGAAAGAGGGAGAGAGCTACAGGGGGGATAAGAAGTGAATAAACTGTAATTAATAAAAATAAAATTAAAAAAGACTATAAAGGGGTACAGTGAGTAAGCTGAGTGAGCACCAGAGCAGTGAAACTTCTCTGTATCTTGATTGAAGCAATTGTGTAGAAATCTACCAAGTTGGTAAAAGAGGATAAAAATACAGACACATGCATTGCACTAAGGAGAATTTTCTGGTTCAGTTACTATATTGCAGCTAACCTTTGGGGACAAGTACATGAAGGTTCATTAGACGGCTGCATACTACTCCTTTGCAGTCTACAATAATTTCAAAATTAAATGTTAAGACAATACATTGTATTCCCCATCCCTCATCTCCTCCCGGTCCCACCCGGAGGGGCTACAACCGGGATACAAAGTGAATAACTTGCAAAAATTGATAAAAATAAAAAGAAATAATAAAAGATAATACATTGTTAAAGATATATTTAGTAACGAGTTGGAGTTCCTAAAATAATTAGATTCATAAAACTTTATAAAAAATAAGGGTAAAAGGGGATTCATCTAGTCCTGCAGGGACTTAATGGACCAGAGCAGGTTGGTACCATTAGGGAACCTCCCCCTTTTCTGAGGAGGAGAGAGGAGAATGTAGGTGTTTGTAGGAAAGGGGAACTGGCAGGAGGAGGACTGTTATCAGGAAAAAAAAAAAAAAAGGTAACTTCTAAAAATTGCCCTGAAATATTCCATGTAGTATTGATCTCTTTATACAATCAAAAGTTTTCTCTAGGGTCTGTCTTTTGTAGATAGGGCTGCAATTATATAACTTATTCTGATATTCTCTCCCCTCATTCCATCACTTCTTCCTTACATTTTCCTATTCTCTCTTCTGCTCCCCTCTCATCTTGTTTCTCTTTCCTTCCTTCATTCCTTCCTTCTTTCCTTTTTCCCTTCCTCCTTCCTTTCTTCCTTCCTTCTCTGTTCTCTTTCCCACTTCTTTCCGTGTCTGTCTCTAACACTGTAATGACAGGTTAGTGCTAAAGAAAATGATATTAGTTAACCATTAGAAAGAAATATACTTTTTATTTATTTTCCTCTCTTCTATTCTATGAAGCATAGTTTGGTTTTAAGCTATTGATACTCAGGACCCTAACTTTCTGGGTTTAGAGTTGTATACTCTGTTGTCTACATCCTTGTCCACTTCTGTTTATTAAAATGGTATGTTATATTTTTGTTTGTGAGCCTACCCTTTACTGGCTGAGCCATTTCTCCTACTCCAATCAAGAATCATGTATGGAGATAATCTGGAACCCCTGCACAGATGTAGCCCACGGTAGCTCAATGTCCAAGTGGGTTCTCTAGTAAGGGGAATAGGGACTGTCTTTGACATGAACTCAGTGGCTGGCTTTTTGATCACCTCCCCTCCCCCCATGATGGGGAGCAGCCTTGCCAGGCCACAGAGGAAGACAATGCAACCAGTCCTGATGAGACCTGATAGGCTAGGGTCAGATAGAGAGGGAGGAGGACCTTCCCTCTCAGTGAACTTGGAGAGGGGCATGGAAGGAGATGAGAGAGGGAGGGTGGGATTGGAAAGAAATGAAGGAGGTTGAATACAAGTGGGATACAAAGTGAATTAACTATAATTAATATAAATAGTAAAAAATGTTATGTTATATCATTGGTTAAAAAAAATAGGGAACTATATTTGCAAGATGTTTCCATTCTAGTTTCTCCCTATGTGTTATATCCTCACATTTTCAGCAATATGACATTTGTATGTTAGATGTGTGATGACTGTTATGACAATCACTGCATGCCCTACTTTCTTAAACTTCAAGAAGTAAAAATAAATAAATCCTTTACATGAAATGCTTTCTTTCTGTATAATTTTCTGCCATTAATTTTTATTCATTTCCTACTTCAAAGTGTTTGATTTTATAGAATTCTTATACTTTATTAGACTGCTATGCCAAATTACCCTATTTGACATATTTATTTTTAGTTAATTTTTAATTTTTGAGATTATAATATAATTATATAATTGTTCCTTTACCTTTCCTCTTTCCAAACTGTCCATTATGCCCCTCCTTGTGCTCTTTCAAATTTATGGACTCTTTTAGTCATTAATTGTTGTTATATCCCATATGTACATACATATATGTACATACATACATATATCTATTTAAATACATAAATAAGACCTGCCTAGTTTGTATAATGTTATTTGTATGTTTGTTTTTGTTGATGACCGCTGGGTTTTGTATAACTTTTTTTTTAAATTTTATTTTTTTCTTATCAGTTACATTTTATTAACTCTGTATCCCAGCCGTGTCCCAATCCCTCATTCCCTCCCAGTCCCTCCCTCCCTCCCTCATCTCCACCGTGCCCCTTGCCAAGTCCACTGATAAGGGGGACCTCCTCCCCATTCATCTGATCCTGTTTTATCAGGTATCTTGGTGTACTTTTCCTTAGGGAGGTTATTTCTCCTGCTCTCAATATTCATTGGTTATCTCTAGTTCATGAGTAGAACTTCTGAGATTCTTAGGAGACACAATATCATCCCACAAGAGACTGTTTCTCTGGCATTTACCATCTTCCCTTCCCATCTTCTACAGTGTTTCCTGAGCTTTGGGTGTGGGGGTTATTTTGTAGATGTATCCATTCAGTCTATACTCTATAAACTCTTCGTTTTGATTGGCATGGTTTCTCCATATTTTGCAAAGAGAAGTCTCATTGATGAAAGGCAAGGCTATACTTCTCAGTGTCAATTAGGACAAATAGTTAGAAAAAGGCTAGGGATTTTACTTGTTTAATAAGGGGGTGGTTTTAGGTTCTTCAAGATCTATGATTTCACTAGCCCTGTAGAGTTGACTAGGTTTCTGGTACTAAGCATGATTTCCCATGTAGGTTTTAGGTCTAATTAGAGAGGTTTTGTTTACTATCAAGGTATGGGTGCCACTGCTCGGCCCTTAGGGTTATTTTACCACACTAGTCACTGCTTTGGTTCATAGGACATTTATCTGGGGAAGACTGTCAGCTAATTCTCTCCTTTAGAAGCTTGAATGGGGCCTTCTGAGTTGTTATTGTTGTTGTTTTAAATAGACATGTTATACACATGCATACTAAATCGCATACATTATCTTTACCAGTTTTATTAGTGGAAAAAAAGATAAAGGAATAGAGAAATCAGTTCCAGTTCCCTAGCTTTTCTAATTTTTTTATTTCTTCTTATAATAAAAAGGAAACAAACACTTGTTTTGACATCACACGGGGGAATGGTTACAGTCTACTTTATCAATGCTAAATGAACTCTCAAAAACAATAAAAACATTTTGCTGAGTGCTATGACAATTATCTGAATTTGAGGATGTGTATTAATTTTAATCACTTGTTCAAGCCTAGCTAATGAACATGGGAAAATGTAGCAGACTGCATTTTTAGCCTTTTAGAGTAATAACCTTTTCCTTTACACATTTGTTGAATGTTATATCTAGTTTCCATAAGGGAGATACTTCATAAAACAGAAAAGTTAAAATTTAATATTAAAGGATGGTTGCTTTTATCTTTGAGGCAACTGAGATCATTGCGGAATGCTTGGCTCGCTCAGCAGATCCTTTTACACCATTGGGAAGAAAGACTTGGTGTGATTTATGATTCCCCAAAGAAACAGAACTCATAGAATGTGCTTGAGATAGTGTTTATTATAAAGAATGGTTTATAATACACCTAGGAAGGACGATGTTAAAGTGCATGTCTGCGAATTTAGAGGCAGGACAAAGACAATGTCCATCAGGTAGAAAACATTCTTTTTTTAAATTAAATTTTTATCTTTTATATTAATTACTGTTTATTCACTTTCTATTCCAGCTGTAGTCCCCTCCTTCATTCCCTCCCAATCCCACCCTACCTCCCTCATCTCCTTCAATGTCCCTCTTCAAGTCCACTGATAGCGGAGGTCCTTCTCCTCTTCCATCTGTCCCTAGCTTATCAGGTCTCATCAGGACTGGTTGCAATGTCCTTCTCTGTGGCCTGGCAAGGCTCTCCCTTCAGGGGTCATGTGGTCAAAGAGCCAGCCACTAAGTTCATGTCAGAGACAATCTCTGTTCTCCTTACTAGGGAACCCACTTGGAAACCAAGCAGCCAATTGGCTTTCTTTGAACAGGGGTTCTAAGTCCTCTCTATGCATGGAGAGGATACCTGCCAGTATCCTTCTGGTTTTTAAGGTTTCTGATAGGTCTGCCTTTATATGTGACTTGGCCTTTTTTTCTTGCAGCTTTTAATATTCTTTTTTTGTTCTGTACATTCAGTGTTTTGATTATTATGTGGCTGGAGGATTTTATTTTCTCTTCCAATCTATTCTGTGTTTTGTAAACCTCTTGTATGTTTATTGGTATCACTTTCTTTAGGTTGGGGAAAGTTTTATGATCTTGCTGAAATTTTTTTCTGGTCCTTAAAGCTGGGAGTCTTCTCCTTTTTTTATTCCTATTATTTTTAGGTTTGGTCTTTTTACAGTGTCCCAGATTTCTTGTATGTTTTGTATGTTTTAGATTTAACATTTTCTTTGACTGATGTATTGATTTCTTGAATTGTATCTTCTACACCTGAGATTTTCTCTTCCATCTCTTGTAATCTGTTGGTGATGCTTGTGTGTGTATGTAATTCCTGTTCTCTTCTCTAGGTTCTCCATTTTCAGGATTGCCTCAGATTGTCTTTTCTTTATTGCTTCTATTGCCATTTTTTAAGTCTTGAATAGTTTTGTTTGTTTCTTTCTTCCATTTTTGAATAGTTTTGTTTGTTTGAATAGTTTTGTTTGTTTCTTTCTTCCATGATTGTGTTTTCCTGTATTTCTTCGAGGAATTTATTTTTCTCCTTTATGGCTTCTATCATTTTCATAACTTTAGGTTTAAGATCATATTTTTGCCCTTCAGGTGTGATGATGTCTCCAGGGCCGTGGAAGGACAGTTGGCTTCCGGTGGTTTCATGTGGCCCTGGGGTTTGTTACTCGTATTCTTACTCTTACATTTAGCCATCTTGTTGTCTCTGGTCCTGTTGGTCCCTCTGCTGGATTTGCTGGCTGTGTCCTAGGCGGGATCAGGAGCCAGCAGTGGAGAGAGCTCTAAGCTGAATATTGCTTTGCCCCAGCCTACATATTTTAATATAATTTCCATTTATTCTTTAAAATTCTTTTTTATTTTTTGAGATTATAATAATTACATCATATCTCTTTTCTCATGCCTCCTTCCAAACTTTTCTATATACCTCTCCTTATGTTATTTTTCAAATTCATGGCCATTTTTGTTACACATGGTACGTGTGTACACAGATATGTGTGTACACATGTGGCTGTTCACCTGCCTGTGTGCATGTGTGTGGTGTGTATGGAGTATGCATGCGTGTGTGCCTGTGTGCATGTGTCCAACAGATACGTCTATAACATAACTCCTGTACATAAAAGCTGCAAGAAAAAAAGGCCAAGTCACATCTAAAGGCAGACATACCAGGGATCGTTGAGGAAGGGGGCCAGATACGGAATTTGCTATGAAATTGTGTCTTCTACACATCAGAAGCTATACCCAAAACGTTTCACCAACCTGACTGCATAAATATGATTTTTATATTTTAACAGAATATAGGACATCTATGTGTCCTCACCAATCAATGTAGCAAACATCAACAACTCGTTTATTAAATATGGAGAATGATTTGAAGAATGATTGATTGGGATATTTCTTGAAGGTGCCTGAAGAAAGACCTCTAATGATCTGAAAATGGCTGTAGGGATTCTGGGAAAATGCACATAAGTGTATACTGGCAAAGAAAGGCAAGAACAGTAAATAAATGGGTTAATTTCCAGGGAGTTACAGAGAAGATATTCAAGAGGAATAGAGCACATATTTTGGGAAAACAGGAATTTGGAATGAGGCTGGAGTCTAGCTATCCGAAATGTAACACTACTGAGGTCAGATTAAAATAAACAAGGGTACACCGATGCTCAGTAAAAATGTGATGCACTTTGACTGATCTTAAATATCACCCATTTGGGTTAAGATTTGGTCCTTGGTTCTGAGCATTCTGCTGAATCTGGAGCTGGATGAATGAATAATGCTGAATCAACTTCAAGTGTGGGTCTTAGAGCAGTTGCGATCTTGAACTGTAAGAGGTTCAGGTTCTGCATCCTTCCAACACAGGCCTTCTTCAGCAGTAGAATTCAAGCACACAGGCTTTCTAGTTGAACCAGATAGGACCAACACTTTCTGTTACTAAATACAGAATACTCTGTGTGACTCCACCATCTCATTATTAGTTTCTTCGTTATTAATTGGTTATTAATCTCAGAAGCCTGATTACATGGATAGTTTTTTATTGTTTATTATTATTAGTTACATTTTATTAACTCTGTATCCCAGCTGTATCCCACTCCCTTGTTTCCTCCCATTCCCACCTTCCCTCCCTCAGCTTCTCCTTGGCCCTTTCCAAGTCCACGGATTGGGGAGGACCTGGTTTTAATAATCACTCTTTACCATTTTTGGTGAATTTAGCTTTACTCACTTATCTTAGAAACAGCCAAGTAGCATGACTCCATCAATGTGGTATTTCAAACATCATAGTTAATAAGTATTTCAGTTATCTGTTGCTGAATAAGAGACCACCCTAAAATTAGTGAGTTGAAATTGGTTTGTAGTTCTTTAAGACAGGAAGGTGGATTTCATTCAGATGTCTTATTCACTGGTTCTGTGCTGGTCTGGCTTTAAGCGGTTTATGGAGATGAACTCATTTGGTAGCTCAATTCTGGAGCTGAGGTGTCTAAGTGTTCTCAGCCAATGCCTTGAGGTTTTATCCTATAGAAGGCTGTGCATAAAGTTTCTTATATGGTAATATAAATTTCCAAGAGGATAAGCAGGAGCAATAAAGCCTCATGATATACTATGTCAATCAAATCATGTCAAAATGCTGCCCAGATCCCAGATATTTCTACGCGTATATTGCAAAGAGGCATTAGCAAAACAATGAAATGATCATTTGGGGACTTCTTTATAAACAATTGTAAGGATGAAGGACGGCATTTGTATTTTCAATATGGCACTCCTGTTACTTTGACTTGCTTTCTAGCATTTTCTCCAAATTTTCTGCGAAACAAATAAATATATAGATCACAGCTGCATATTGCATCATCCCTTTACTAGGTTAGGCATATATCTGCTGACCTCCAGGTTTAAGTGGGCCCAGCCAAAACAAACTGGCTAATACAGAATTGAGAGAAGAATATGAATGCACTGGCTCAGGATCCCAGAATCAATCATCCAAGTCACCCAAATACCCATGAGCATCAATAAATGCTATAAATGCTTGTCATTAAGATTTACGTGACTTTGATAACTTCTGTTGAGTATAATAAGTTACATTCTCAAATGAGTTTTGTCTGCTGAAAGTCTAAGTCAAAAGGTCCATTTGCATGAGTGGGTACCAAAGAAATAGATGAAAAAGGTTTAGTAGCAGACACGACAGTAGAAATTTGTGCACAATGGACTAATAGATGCAAATGAAAGGTATCAGAGGTCTTCAAATACTTTTGAAGAATCCATAGGAATGAGATACCATGTAAATCTTAACCTTGGATAGTCACAGAAGTGTTAAATTATAAAATAATTAGTTTAGTTTCACAGATTAAACACGTGTTTGGGGCAAAATCGATAACCAAGTGACTTTATGAAATAATAAGTGAGTTTCTGTGGAGAAACCAGAAAAGCATTGCCTTTTTATATTATATTAATTAATTCAATTTACATCTTTGTCATAGGTCCCTCACTCCTCTCCTCTAAGTCCCATCCATCCTCCTGCATCATCTTTCTTCAATTTTCTCAGAACAGGGAGCCCCCCCCCTCATCCAGCACCCCAGCTCATCTATTCACATGAGGATTGACTTTATCTTCCTTAGCCATTAAAAACAAAGAAATCATGAAATTTGCAGACAAATGGATGGAATTAAGCATTGCCTTTTAAAAAGGTGCTGTTGCATGTACCATCAACCGACCTCAATTTTGGTGAAACTTGTTTTTAAATGATCAGAAGAATGTGGATCAAAAGGTAATGTGCTCAGTTCAATCATGTTCATGAATTTCTGTTGGTACATGTTAGAATAAGATGTTCTTAATTTTGAAGCTTTGTCAAGGAAGCTTGGATTTGACAATATAAAAATAATATATCAAACACCTACTTTTAAAATACGGTTACTGAGTGGTACCAGAATGGATAGCATTTGTTAGTGATAGATTGAATTCTAAGTACGTGTTCCGTGTATAAAAGGCAGGTTTTAAGTCTAAGTGGGCACAATTTGTCATGGTTTGCTCATTGTATACTTATAGTATCGTTCTTCAAATATTTTATACTTTATTTAAAATAGACAAACAAAAATAAATTAATAAAAGTCAAAATTCAAAGTAATTGTAAAACTTCATTTTGAAGCCTTTTGATTATTCTGCTTCTAGCACAAAATGTTGGGTGCTTGCTTAAAAGGCTGAAATTTTGTCCATTTTCCAATTTCCAAGGAGGAAATAGAGGGTAAGGTGAAGAAGTGGAGAATAGAAATGAAAAATGCTCAAGAACAGAGAAAGAATTTTCTTCTGTTCTTCCCATATACTTAGTTACAAGCATGTACAGTATTCTAGTAACAGTAAGATACAACTGGTGTATGGGATTATGAGAGGTAAGTCTTGAGTAGGATAAGGAAAGTAAATTATTAAACCCAGGCAATAAAAGAATTAATAGGTTAGAGTGACTAAATTCCAGGAATTCCTAATGTCAAGTTCTGCTCTAAAATGATTCATTTTGCAAGCATCAGTAATAAAACAGTGTGCTTGCAGTTCCTAATATTACAGGTAGGAATCCTGATCCTTACAATGGCATGAGATTTATTTCTGGCATGCTCTGCACAGTAAACAGATAATACTATTGCCATCATCATTATTACTAATGAAATGATGAAAAGAAAAACGATGCTCTCAAAAAATCCAGCTCAAGCAGAATAGCACATTCATAGTCTAGCATGGGTTTTCCATTTGCTGCTTTTGGTTGGTGAAGGAAGAACAGAGGTAAGAATTGTTGGGATCCTGTTTCCAACCTGTTCCCATGACAACAGAGCCAGAATTTGTCCTTGGACGAATGTCCCAACCTTTCTGAATATCAGTATTTACAATCTAACCCATGTCCCTAAAATACATTTAAAAAACAAAACAACAAACAAAATAATGTTTGAGACTTTAAAGTCCTGTGAAAAACAGTTTGTAGGAAAAGTTTTGTTTTTGCTGTTATTCTGAAATAGCTTAAACTTTTGAATCAAGGTATATAAAAAGGGTATCCTATGAGGGCCTATACAAACATCGTGAAATATTTTATTGTTATTCTTCATATTGTGGCAGTCATACAAGTATTAATTTAATATTTCATCACAGTTATGTATACTGGATTCTCAATATTCAAAGTTTGTTTCAAAATTTCCAACCCTTTCTTGATATTATGTCCATTTTTTCTGATAAATTGACATTAAGAGAATCTGAGTGGCTTGACCAAAACTGCAGAAGAGCTGGACATTTATTCCCACTAGGTCACGCTTCAGCAGCATGTAACACCTGCCAGCAAAGAGTACAGGTCTGAGCAGGGGGGAGAAAAGTACATGAAACAGTTATTGAAGTTTAGGAGTGGGAGTAATAAATGCCATAAGAGCAAGCAGGAAAAAAAATGTGATGTGGTATTGGAGATAATAGAGATAACTTCTACTCTCAGGAATCACAAAGAAGCTAATATTTGAGAAGGATTTTGAAAGAGGTTTGGAATATAAAAATACAGAGGTAGAGAAAAAAACAATTTTGACTAGCAGGACTTTAATAATAAATTGTGGAAGAAGGAGATAAGAGGTGATATCTGGGAAATTCAGAATGTACATTATTTTTCTTTTGTCTTTTTGAACATAAGACCATTATCCTGGCTGTCCTGGGGCAGTCATATCCCTGGATTGGCAGTGAAACTTGCTATCATGGCTTCAAAAGAACAGAATTAGAGAATAATTTAACTTTTAATGTTCATGAAATAAATGACTTGCAGAAAAGTCAGTGTTGTTTGAAAATAAAACAAATTTTCAATTCATTTGTCATCTTACATTTATCTGCTTACAGAGACTTTCATCCTTGGATCTTGTCTTTCCCTTGGAAGATGCCCTTTGTTCTTAGTGTAGCCAAGCTATCAGGCTTGCTCCTGTAAAGGAAGGAATAACTATTGGTTATATAGGAGGAAGAGAAAACCATTTATTCTGATTGAGGTCAGTCTCCAGAGGGTGTATAGATCTCTTTTATATGGTTAGCCAGTCAGAGGCTCCTATCCCAGGAAAGTCAACAAAGGTTTCAGAGGGATGACCATTTATAGTCCACCCCCACAGTAGCCTTTGAGCTAAGGTTGGGTAACTCGAGTTAGTCTCTTTGTAGTGGATATTTTCAGGTACTTAAGGACCACAGCCCTATAGATTAGAGGTTCCTGGCAATCCTGAACCACACCTATATATAGCATGATGATGTTCTTTAAGGTCCATCTTTCCTTTCATAAATCTGAAGGTCCTGAGGAAAAGACCAGACAATCAATCATGTATTACAGATCCTAAAGAACTGTGATCAAGAAAACCTATACTGCCCTTTTTTATTTTGTTAATTTACTGCAATTAATTCACTTTGTATCCCAGCAGTAGCCCCCTCCCTCTTCCCCTCTCAATCCTTCCCTCCTTCCTTCTTCTCCTCCCCTTCCCCTCCTCTTCCCCAGTCCACTGATATGGGAGGTCCCCCTCCCCTTCTATCTGATCCTAGCCTATCATGTCTCATCAGGAATGGCTGCATTGTCTTCCTCTGTGGCCTGGTAAGGCTGCACCCCCCTCAGGAGTAGGTGATGGTTAAAAAACAAGGTGGCAGCCAGTCTCATGCCTATAATTACAACTCACACCTATAATCCCAGCACTCTGGGAGGCAGACACAGGCATAATCTCTGTGAGTTGGAGGCTAACCTGATCTACAAAGTGGGTCAGGGCAGCTAAGGCTACACAGAGAAATCCTGTCTTGAAAATCCAAACCATATCATATTAACTCACCCTTCTTTCTTATGATTCCCTGCACTCTGCCGAAGTTTTGGTTATGAGTCTTAGTATCTGCTTTGATACACTGCTAGGTA
Organism: Psammomys obesus; assembly: GCF_907164565.1. Taxonomy (NCBI): domain Eukaryota; kingdom Metazoa; phylum Chordata; class Mammalia; order Rodentia; family Muridae; genus Psammomys; species Psammomys obesus. The sequence continues at coordinate 9,029,370 of NW_026596117.1, read as the reverse complement.
GAGTCTTTCAGAGGCCCTCTGTGTTAGGCTCCTGTCCTGTTACTTGTTTTCTCCTACATCCAATGCACATCCCATTGTCTTTCTAAGTGAGGATTGATCATCTCACCCCGGGTCTTCCTTCTTGTTTATCTTCTTTAGGTGTATAGATTTCATTGTTTATCATATCTTGTAGGTCTATATGAGTGAGTATATACCATGTATGCCTTTCTCCTTCTGGGATACCTCACTCAGAATGATCTTTTCTAGATCCCACCATTTGCCTGCAAATTTCATGATTTCCTCGAGCAGCCCTGCTAGGCCACAGAGAAGAACTTTGGAGCCAGTCCTGAAGATACCTGATAAAACAGGGTCAGATGAAAGGGGAGGAGGTCTTCCCCTATCAGTGGACTTGGAAAGGGGCAGGGAGGAGTTGGGGGAGGGAGGGTGGCGTTGGGAGGGAATGATGGAGCACGATACAGCTGGGATACAGAGTTAATAAAATGTAACTGATAATAAAAATAAAAAGAAATAAATAAAAAAGAAATAAAAACTCAGTTACACTTGGCTAAAATAAAATAAAAAATCCAAACCATAGAAAACTGAACAACAACAACAAAAAAAATCAAAAAACAAAACCAATAAGGTGACCTTTTTATAGTATGACAACCAACCAATAAGCTTGAAGCACAGACCCCATTTATGTTAATATTTATGTGCAGGAGTAGAACATAAGTTATGTATAGTCATGGCAATCACATTTTATATGATTAATACTTGAATATTCAAACCTATGAACATTTTATCTTTTCCAGATGCCACAAACATTTACATAGTTATATACACATTAATACATATGATATAAGGATATAAATTCCTTTATTAAGAAATAAGTAGAGATACAGTCAGGGTAAGATTTCAAAATTGTTTTTTTTTTGTTTGTTTGTTTGTCTTTGAATCTTAATTATGACTTATTCTCCCAAAGCACTTCGCCTCAGTCAAATAGCACAAGAAAGGAAAATTCAGGATCAAGATGACCAAAAGTATGGCTACCTTCACCACGTCCAAGCAGCTTCAAACCCAGCAGAGGTGGCACAAGGTCTTATATACATAAATATTTCAGATATCTTTGTAAATGACAATATATTTTTCTGACTTTATACATTTTTCTTTTATTGAATTTTTTTCATATATATTCTTATTATGGTTTTCCATCCCCAAGTGCTCTCAGATCCTCTTCACTTCCCTTTCTGCACTGATACATACCCTTCCTGTGTCTCCTTGGAAAACACTTAGACATCTAAGGAATAATAATAATTAAAAATAAGATAAAAGAAAAATAAACAGACAAGAATAGGACAAAACAAACAGAAGAAAGAGAACCAAAGGCACAAGAAGCACATACAGACATAGGAAAATAGAGGTTCATGTCCACAGGAATCTCAGAAGAACTGAAAACAAGAAGCCATGATATATATGCAAAAGACTGTAAGACAAATGATTTAAAAAATGTCCGACACAACATTACGAAACAAAGAACCTCCAAAGATGACTTTGAGTTTGTCTTGTGTTGGGGATCTACCGCTGACACGAGGCCTGTCCTCAAGAGTGATTTGCCTCTCCAGGAAACAAAGCCTTCTACACCAGCAGGACCACCGACCACAGACCTGGGTGGGTGTGCTCCAGATGGGATCTCAACACTGAACGGAGATTGGGAAACATTCCCCCACAACCCATTAGTTAATGGGTTTTAATTTGATTGATAACCACTCACAAATGAACAACGAGTTCTCTCCCACAGGGGTGAATACATTTTTTTAACATTAAAATTTGTGTATATACTAAAATGATCTCAAAAACTTAATTTTTTTTACAATTTATTCATTGTCTATCTTGATTGTATCTCCCTCCCGCAACTGCTCTCAGTCCATTCTCCCTCCTTTTACCCCCCTAACTCCTTCCCTTAGTACACTGAAAAGGGGAGTTCTTCTCCCCTGCTTATGGTCATAGTAATAGTGGTTTTATTCTTAAAAAAAATGTAAAAAGTAAGTGACATTCTTTTGCGGGTGTTAAAACTGTAGAATTTGTGTTCTCTTTTATGAAGTTTTGTTTAGATTTAGAAAAACGGCCAATACAATTATTACAATCCCCAAAACATGATTGGTCTCTGAAAGGATGTAGCCCTAGATTCTAATCACAGTTTCCCCAAGATGTATATTCTTCTTGGTCAGTTCACTGTCAGCTTGCAAGAGGTAAAAATAAAATGAAGTCATTTTCCATCTCCCTAGATTGGGTCTTGCTGCCTTGCCTAGTTGGATTTCAACTCCTTTCACTGCACGTCGATGGGGAGTTGGGACTACAGGTACTTGGCCACCATGCTCAGCAAAAGTTTGACTTGCAATACTGAGAAACACCTTTGCAGTATGTTACTTCAACTTAATTGGAGGCAATAAGAGATGAGTGTGACAATTCTAGGAGCTCTTACATTTAAAAAAATGAAAAAAAAGTGAGGTAGACTGACATAAGCCTGAGGATATTTCTGTGTACAGAGAGTTGATCTGAAGGAAAGGTTGACATATGGGAAAGTGATATATTTGAATTTGCCAAAGTATTGGGAAATGGAGTGACTTATAGTATTTGGGACCTAGTGAAGAAATAAAGGACCCAGTATGCTGTTGATTATTGTTGAATTGTTTGATGTGCCTACTAAAAAGACAATCCATTTGGCCGTTTTCTCTGATCTTCTGTGCAATCTTTCATAAGTTAAGGTAAAAGTATGCACATTTGTACTAAATCTACAGTAGTTCTATACCGACAAATTGCAATTCCTTGGGTTTTAAACTAGAGCTAAGAGAAAGAAAATAATTCACATGAATATGTATTAAAAATTGAATTAGATTCAATGTCTAGATTTGTGATTGGAAATTTAAGATTAGGTCTTAGGGAGTTTGCAGGTTACCACTTCTTCTCCTCAACAGCTTCCCCAGTATTCTTGGAGCTACATAAAAGACAAGGAAAGTAGCAGAACAACAATTTCCTGTATTTATTTTCTCAAAGAAACAGCGATTTGAATAATTATCTTGTAAAAATGTATAAAAACTAAGACATTGTGATGAGATATCCTAGCAACTGAGCAGAACACACAATTCTGAAAATGAATATTGAAGGAAGCAGGATGGACAGTTTTAGATTATCTATGTCACCTCTAAAAGCTGCAAGTCATTGCAAATAGAAAGACTCGTTGTGTAGGGAAAACAGAAAGCAACTTTTCTGCAGACCACATAACTAAGCCTGCTTCAGTTTTAGTTCAGTCTCTACAGCCTCAAATACCATGTCATGTCCTAATTCCTCAAGCTTCATTCTGAACCTGTGTACCCACCTATAATCTCTAGATGGGCTGAAGAGGAAGAGTTTTCCTTTTAAATCTATTCTGTAGACTAGAAGAAGTCTTTACTTCTCCAAATCCAGACATCAATGCCAGGCTATAGGATTTATGAAAAACCATAGGAATACTAAAAGGTAAAAAAAAAAAAAAAGCACTAGTAATTGATATAAAAGTGAATATTTAAAACATCCTGAGAAATGCTTCAACATGGTCATATTAAAGTTCAGTGAGTTACCTGAGAAACAAGCAGCACCAAATGCTCAGCTGGTAATGAAGTAACATTGCAAAAAGCCCAATGCAAGTTAAAAGTATGTAAGCAGTAGAGGATGAATATGACCAAAGCCCAATATATGTACACATCAAATTTAATAGCAGAAGTCTTTAATGTGTACAATAAATGCATTAATGATGATCACGATAACAAAGAAAATGTATTTAAAATACATAGCCTACCACATATAGCAGCTTTGGAACACAGGATATTGTTGAATATTTCTTATGCAGTCATATGGTTTTGGTACTGGCTGGGAGATGTGGTTTCAGCCTTTACAGTGTCAGAAGAGACTGCACTACATATAAAACTAACCCTGGAGCAGAAAAAAAAAAACCCTACAAAATCAAAAAGTAGACATGAACTCAGTGGCTGGTTCTTTGATCACCCTCCCCCTCGCGGGAGGAAGAGCCTTACCAGGCCACAGAAGACAATGCAGCCAGTCCTGATGAGACCTGATATGCTATGGTCAGAGGGAAGGGGAGGAAGACCTCCCTATCAGTGAACTTGAAGAAAGGCATGGGAGGAGATGAGAAAGGGAGGGTGGGATTGGGAGGGGATGAGGGAGGAGGCTACAGCTGGGATAAAAAGTGAATAAACTAATCAATAAAAAATAAATCAATTTAAAATGTATATTTCTATACATGTCAACTATTTTATAGTGAAAAAAACATATGCATTACCAATTTAATGAGGTCTAGACATAAGATGAAAATCAATAAACAAAAAATTTTGACTGTCATCTATTCGAGAAATGTTATTTCTGAATAAGAAATGGGGGACAGAATCTGTGGTAGAGAGGAGGTGGGGCATAGCTAGGAGGAGAGGCAGGAGGGAAAACTGGTAGGGGTGTATTGTATGAGAGAAGAATTTATTTTCAATAAAAATAGTTATTCAAAAAGAAACTATAGAAAAGAAACACACATAAATTCTGGAGCTGCAAACACAGTGACTGCCCTAAAAATATTTCAGAGTATTTCAAAAGCAGTTTTGAGCAACTAGAAGAAAGAGTCAGTGAGCTCAAAGAATAGGTTGTTTGAAATTTCCCAGAGGGGAAAAAGTAATAAATAAATAAATAAATAAATAAATAAATAAATAAATAAATAAATAAAAAGAAATGAAATGAAAGAATAACTTATCTAGTGTTTATAGCACACAATAAAATAAATTATTTTATATATTTAACTCTCAAATAGACTAAGAAAGAAGAGAATCACAAAACAGTCTAAATCTGGAAAAATAAAAAAAGACATTTAGAGTCACACAACAAAAACTTCAAAGGGATAAAACATAAAGACATATAGAGGCATATTCACCAAGATTAACAAAAGTTAAAGACAAAGTGAATGTTGAATGCAAGTGAAAAGGAATTCCTAATCTTAGGATTCAGATGTGTATTTAGAGGCAGAAATCTTGTAAGGGTGGGAAAGAGTTGGATATTATAGATATAGTCAAAATGGTAAAAGAAAAGAAATAAACAAACCAGAGATACCTTTTATTCACTTCAATTTATTTTTTAATATATTTTTATTTATTACAATTTATTAACTTTGTATCCAAGCTGTAGCCCCCTCCCTCAGCCTCTCCCAATCCCGTCCTCCCTCCTTCTCCTTCCAAGGCCTTCCTACAGTCCACTGATAAGGGGGGGTCCTCCTCCCCTTCCATCTGACCCTAGCCTGTCAGGTCTCCTCAGGACTGTCTGTATTGTCTTCCTGTGTGACCTTGTAAAGCTGTCCTTCTCCACAAGCGGAGGTGATCAAAGGGCCAGCCACTGATTTCATGTCAGAGACAGTTCCTGTTCTCCTTACTAGGGTACCCACATGGAGACAGAGCTGGCATGGGTTATATCTGTATTCAGGGGTTCTAGGTTATCTCCATGAACCATCCTTGGTTGGAGTATCAGTCTTAGAAAAGGCCTCTAGGTCCAGATTTCTTGATTTTGTTGCTCTCCTTGTGGAGCTCCTGTCCCCTTGGGTCTTTCTATCTCCCTCTTCTCTCATAAGATTCCCTGTACTCTGCCCAAAGTTGGGCTATAAGTCTCAGCAGCTGCTTTGATGCCCTGCTGGGTAGAGTCTTTCAGAGGCCCTCTGGTAGTTTTCTGTTCTGTTCCCTGTTTAAAATAAACTGGTAAGACTATAATGTTTGGCAAAGCTGTGTGTGTGTGTGTGTGTGTGTGTGTGAGAGAGAGAGAGAGAGAGAGAGAGAGAGAGAGAAAGAGAAAGAGAGAGAAGAGGAAGAGGAAGTGACAAATAGACAGACATATACACACACAAAGGGAGAGAGAGAGAGACAGAGAGAGAGACAGAGAGACAGGGAGACAGAGAGACAGAGAAGATGGGACGAGGAGAGATGGTTGGCTTCTTAGAAAATTCAACAGTAGTAAAATCATGAACTATTGTTAAAGCCACACTTACCACATAAGATAAAAGAAGGAGCCATGGGTAAGATTCATGCCCTGTAACACAATTTATCATTTCCATTATGAGTAATTCTTTTGTTTTCAATGGCTTTTGTTTGTTTGTTTGGTTTCTTTCTAAAAAAGACTCCTTGATAAACACTGACTGACTTTGCTGTCATGTTGTCCCATTCAAATTCAATTTGCAGACACCTATTGTGTAAATGGAAGATTATTTTCTTAGAACATGCCTGACTCTCATGTTCCCACAGGAAAAAAATAGCAAAGGTACTCAAAATACTATTAAAAATGTACTGCAAATAATAGTTCATTTCCTTTCTCATTTTCCAGAAGAAAATGAAAGTTATTTGGTGAAAGATTCCATTTTTTAGTAGTATTTTATCCCAACTTTCAGAGATTTCTTTGAATCATCTCTTCACTGAGACATACAAACACAGGTTGGCTAAAGCTGACAAGTCTGTTATGGAGACTTTCCCACAATAGGGAATGAAGCAAGAGGATGTCTCACCTGCAAGGAACAGTGACCAACAGCATTGCACAGCTTTCTTCTGAGAGACCATGAACTGTGATTTTTTTTTTTTTTTACCTCAAACACGGTCATTATTTTATTACAATCACAGACTGTGTTTCAAAGGGATTCTGTTGCACCCTCAAAGAGCAAAAAGGGTGCTAAGCTTGCTACTCAGTGGCTGTCTTGGGTATGCGGCCAAAGGCCATGGTCATGGAATGGTAAGTGAAAGTCATTAACTGAGTATAATATTTTGAAAATATTTTTTTATGTTTTCCTTCTCTGAAAGGAAAATAAAATGCAGAGAAAGAAAAAGCAGAATTTCATCAAGCCTTGCGCCCTAACTGTATTATTTGGACAGTGTCCTAAGGAGTTATACTTAACTACAGTAGTACTTCTGAGATGGTAAAATGGATCATTATCAACCTGCAACAGCATGAGAATAAAGAAAACTAGAAATGCATCAACTAGCTAAGTAACAATGATCATTATATTAGTTACTCTTCTATTCCTGTTTTATTTATTTATCCATTTATTTATTTATTTATTTTAAGATCTATTTATTTATTTTTTTAATTATTCATTAATTAAACTTTATTCACTTTGTATCCTCCCTGTGGTCCCCTCCCTCCTCCAGTTCCAATCCCTCCCTTCCTCCCCCCTCTGCATGCATGCCTCTCCCCAAGTCCACTGATAGGGGAGGTCTTCTTTTCCTTCCTTGTGATCCCAGTCAATTAGGTCTCATGTGGAGTGGCTGCATTGTCTTGCTCTGTGGCCTGGTAATGCTGCTTCCCCCTCAGGGGGAGGTAATTAAAGAGCAGGCCAACCAGTTCATGTCAGAGAAAGTCCATGTTCCTATTACAATGAAACCCACTTGGATACTGAACTGCTATGGGCTACATCTGTGCAGGGGTCTTAGGTTATCTCCATGCATAGTCCTTGGTTGGAATAGCAGTCTCAGGAAAGACCCCTGTGCTCAGATTTTTGGTTCTGTTGCTCTCCTTGTGGAGTTCCTGTCCTTTCAGATCTTATTGTTTCCCATTTCTTTCATAAGATTCCCTGCACTCTGCCCAAAGGTTGCCCATAAGTCTCAACATCTACATTGATAGTCTGCAGGGTAGAGCCTTTCAGAGGCCCTCTGTGTCAGGCTCCTGACTTGTTCCCTCTTTTCTCCTTCTTTTGATGTCCATCCTCTTTGCTTTTCTGGATGGGAATTGAGCATTTTAGCAAGAGTCCTTCCTCTTGATTAGTTTCTTAAGATGTACAGATTTTAGTAGGTTTATCCTATATTATATGTCTATATGAATGAGTATATACCATGTGCATTTTTCTTCTTCTGGGATAGCTCACTCAGGATGATCTTTTCCAGATCCCACCATTTACCTGCAAATTTCATGATTTCCTTGTTTTTTATTGATGAGTAATATTCCATTGTGTAGATATACCACAATTTGTTCATCCGTTCCTCCACTGAGGGACATCTGGGCTCTTTCCAGTTTCTGGCTATTACAAATAAGGCTGCTACAAACAAGGTTGAGCAAATGTCCTTATTGTGTACTTGAGCCTCTTTTGGATATATGCCTAGGAGTGGTATAGCTGGATCTTGAGGAAGCACTATTCCTAGTTGTCTGAGGAAGCACCAGATTGCTTTCCAGAGTGGTTGTACAAATTTACATTCCCACCAGCAGTAGAGGAGGGTTCCCCTTTCTCTACAACCTCTCCAGCATGTGTTGTCTCTTGAGTTTTTGCTCTTAGCCATTCTGATGGGTGTAAGGTGAAATCTTAGGGTCATTTTTATTTGCATTTCCCTGATGGCTAATGAGGTTGAGCATTTCTTTCAGTGTTTCTCTGCCATTTGATATTTCTCTATTGAGAATTCTCTGTTTAGCTCTGTACTCCATTTTTTTATTGAATTACTTGATTTTTTGCTGTTTAACTTCTTTAGTTCTTTATATATATACTGGATATTAGTTCTCTGTCAGATGTAGGGTTGGTGAAGATCCTTTCCCAATCTGTAGGCTGTCGTTTTGTTCTGACGACAGTGTCCTTTGCTTTACAGAAGCTTTTCAGTTTCATGAGGTCCCATTTATTGATTGTTGCTCTTAGAGCCTGTGCTGTTGTGGTTCTGCTCAGGACAGACAGCAGACAGGCATGGTGTCTAGAGTGGCTACTTGAGAGCTTAAGACCTGAAACAAACCAATTTCCTATGGTATACTTCTTCAAAGTCCACATGCCCTAAATCTCCCCAAACAGTGCCACGAACTGGAGGCTAAGTATTTAAATGCATGAGACTATAAGAAACAATCTCATTCAAACCATCATAGCTGTTTTTCTGAGTTTTATAAAACAGGGTTTTTCCATAAGATTCCCTCATATGGAAAAATCAGGTCATAGAAAGACCTGGAGGGGACAGGAGCTCCAAAAGGAGGCCAAGAGAGCCAAAAATTCTGGGCCCAGGGAGGCCTTCAGAGACTGATGACTCAACCAAGGACCATGTATAGAGAGGACCTAGACTGGCTACTCAGATGTAGGCTATGGACAGCTCAGTCTCGGTGTGGGTTCCCTACTAAGGGAAATAGGGGCTGTCACTGGTATGAACTCTTGGTTGCCTGATCTTGTATCACCTCCCCCTGGCGGTGTAGCCTTTCTAGACCACAGAGAAAGAGGATCCTGATAGTCCTGATGAGACCTGATAGGCTAGGTTCAGATAGTAGGGGAGGAGGACCTCCCCTATCAGTGACTAGGGGAGGAACATAGTGGGGGAAGAGGGAGGGATGGTGGGATCAGGAGGAAATGAGGGAGGGGGCTACAGCCAGGATACTAAGTGAATAAACTGTAATAAACAATAAAAATAGGTTTTTAAATAAATAACTTATAGGATTCCTTGTTATCATACCAACATAGTTCATTTGGAGACTTTCATTTATGTTATTTTTACCAATTCATTCTGCGTACATATATTGATAGATTTTTAATGATTTTTCTTTGGTACAAATATGGAAACTTTGTGCAAGTTTACTAAATTGGTTATAAAACATAATATTCAATATACTATTACTTTTAATCCACCTGTTCTAGAAAAATATTACCTGTCCTTCAAAACCCTTTTCTCTGTAATGAACACTGCTAGTAAGTACATTTCACAACAGTATCTGATGAAAACTTGACTTTAAAAAATAGATAATTAAAATAATTTTTATTGGTTCCCAAATTGTAACACTAGGGAATCACAAAAGATATTTACCACTCGCATGTTATTTGCCAATTAACATGTTCCGAGAAGATGTTAGTATTTAAGGGTTAATTGTTAAGAGTTAAAAGAAGGCATTGATTGGAGAGATTCAAGCTCTTATTAGGGCCTAGAAGGAATGACAAAGCAGAGTAAACAGGTGCCATGGTGTTGAAAAGCAATTACTACTTCACTGTCTTTTGAGAATGGTAGAGATTGGTCACCTTAGAGCCTAGTGGTAGCTATGAGCATATTTGATTAGCTTTTTAGCAATTTCTATTGTTATGGACAACACAGAGAGTACATAGATACCACCAGTATGGTGGTTTGGAATAAGCTATGGTGAAATACAGTGTTCCCAACCCTCAGCCTAATCTTCTCATAGAATTTCCTAGTGGTGGGATCCATCCAGATGCCAATGGAAAAGTCATCTTGAGTGTCAGAAATCCATGAGTGTCTTTCACATAAAGCATCAAATATTAAGCTTTAGCAGAAGGGAGAAAAACAGCAATTAGTATAACTTAACTGATCACATCCACCATTTTTTTTTATGTTTTTCTTTAGGTTTTAGGGAGAGAGATGGAGAGAGAGAGAGAGAGAGAGAGAGAGAGAGAGAGAGAGAGAGAGTCCAGC
>NW_026596117.1:8945160-9018552 GCF_907164565.1 Psammomys obesus | reverse complement strand
CCCTTTCTGCATGCATGCCACTCCCCAAGTCCACTGATAGGGGAGGTTCTCCTCTCCTCTCTGATCTTAGTTTATCAGTTCTCCTTAAAAATGGCTGCATTGTCCTCTACTGTGGGCTGGTAAGGCTGCTCCCCCTCAGGGGGAGGTGATCAAAGAGCAGGCCAGTCAGATTATGTCAGAGACAGTCTCTCTTCCCATTACTATGGAACCCACTTGGATATTGAACTGCCATGGCAGAGTGAATGGAATTTTATATAAGAAGTGGGAAATAGTAAGAACTGGAGGGGACGGGAACTCCACAAGGAGAGCAACAGAACAAGATAATTTGAACACAGGGAACTTCCCAGAGACTCATACTCCAACCAAGGACTATTCGTGGAGATAACCTAGAATCCCCTGCACAGATGTAGCCCTTCTCTGTTTTTTAACTGCTGTTATTATGGGCAAGTCCCACACACCTTGCCCATTGTGTCTACTTTTACATTTGATTTAAAAGGCTTAAGGTGTACACATTGTTAAAATTATACTTTCTTTTTGTACAGGTTTTCTTTTATCTTCTTCAACAGTTAGATAAGGATGTTTTACTCCATACGTGTTAGACTAATCTTACTGCTATAGAAATGAACTCCATAAAGGTTCTCTTTTGGTTACACTGCTTCAGTTTTCTGTTGGCAACCAATAATAAAACAGACATAGTAAATATGAAACACTCAGTTGCCAAGATTTCAACATTCTCTTTGAGCTAACCAACGAAAACAACAAAATTATCTGTAGTAATTTTATAAGCTACTCAAAACTCTATATTGATGAATTTCTTTGCCTGTAAGTTTTTAGAAATGAGAAATGAAAGTTAGCCTAAGGTCAGGCACAATTTTCATTTTAATGGAGTCAAGGATTTGTTCACTAGTAGAGCATGTATTCTTTGGATATTCACTATGCAAACACAATGAATCCACATCTACTGTCCTTAAAAGGGTATTCACATATGCATGCCTTATTCTCAGCACTCATACATTTTATCAGAGAAGGATATTGGAGTATGTTTATCTGCCAGATTAAGGCTTGTTCAGCATTGTTTACTTATTGTTTTGAGACAGAGTTGCACAATATCATCTAGGCTGCTTGTAAGCTTGTAACCTTTCTTTCAGAGCCTTCTGAAAACTGGGACAGTGTGTGCTGCCATTATAGCTTATGTTATGTAAATTGTGGAAAGGCATCACAGGTGAAGACATTTCCCTCATGATATCATTGAATCTTTGGTGGCTGTGGTGGTTTGTATGAGAATGGTCCCCATAGGCTCATACATTTAAATGGTTGGTTCCAATTAATGGAACTGTTTAGGAAGGATTAGGAGGTACGGTCTTATTGGAGGAGGTGTATCACTGGGAGCTTTAGGGTTCCAAAAACATCTCTCTCTCTCTCTCTCTCTCTCTCTCTCTTTCTCCTGCTCCAGGGCCCTGTCTCATTGCTTCCCACCATGTTCATAATGTACTTACCCGCTAAAACTGTTAGTAGACCTCTAATTAAATGTTTTCTTTTACAAGGTTTGCCTTGGTTGTGGTGTGTCTTTACAGCAATAAAATAGTAACCACAGAGACTAATTTACTATTTTCCTAATCATCTGCTCTCTGGGATGTATGCTATGAAGAAAGGGAACTATCTCAAGGAATCCTACGAACTCATCAATGTTCCTTGGGTATAAAGTTTTTTCATCTATTCTCTCTCTCCTTATCTTCCTCTGTCACTTCTTCTGTCTTCCCCTTTTCTCTGCCCCCCTTTCATGTGTGTGTGTACATGAGGCCTCACTCTACTTCATTATGACTTTAAAAATTAAGTAACTTAACAAATTATACATGTAATAGCCCTGTTTCTAAATAAAGACAAATTATGTTGTTCTGGGATTTGAACTGAAGCAAAGCATGTGAGCTTTTCAAGAAGAAGAAGAAAAAAAAAATCAACACTCAAATAGTCTTTATTGCTTAATATAACTTATGACTTAGGAGTTACATAGCAAGTGAGCACACACACCTGAAACAGTGATAAGAATACATTCGTTCATTCAGTGTTGGGTGCTTCATTAATACACATCAGATTCCTCTGAAAACTGTTACTTTAAGAAAATGAACTAGTGCCCGACAGAATGTTCTATTGGTCCCTAATGATTAATTAGTTACATAAAAACTCTTCCTCATTGGGTGATAAATCCATTGACTCAAGTTCTACCTCTAGCAGTGCAAGCTCAGCTACTTTCAGAGACAGGAATTTCTCAAGCCTGTAAAATGTCATTCTGACCTCCGAATGATCAGTTTTCTTCCTGCATCATGAGCTTTGATTAAAAAATTATTGCCTGAGCTGGTTACCTGTAAGTGTTTTTCAAGCTCATAAAATAATCCAATCACTTTGGAATCTAATTTTGATATTTATCCCAATGATAGCCTGTTCATAAAAAGAATTAAAGCAATTTTTGCCAACACCCTCTGAGTCATTTATTCAAATTAATTGTTATTGGCATCCTGCTGCCTGTATGCTGCCTTCTCCATTTAAACCTGAGTTTGCTTTCTAAAATCCGCAGGCATATTTTACTTTTCAATAAACACCGTTCAACATTTTCGAATGTGAAAGAAAATAATTCTGGGAAATTTTAATTTCCTCATGTATTTTTTCTCATGCCAAATCTTGAAAGGCAGTAATATGTTTATAAACTTTGCTGCAGGTGCCTTGTGTCAGACATGTTTTGTTGCTGAGAAAAAAAAAAATTGCCTGAAAAACTAGCGCACAAGAGTAAAGATCTATTTGGACCCAGAGCTTCAGAATTCTCAGACAGTGGTCACTGGAGTCTCCTGCTTCTGGAAATGTGTACTTTAAAGCAGAATATCATGGCAGAATGGTTGTAGTCAAAGTATATGGTGGAAAAGAAGCATAGTGAATGAGTGAAGGAAGACCTGTCAACCAAATATTTACTTCAAAAACAGTCCCGGTAACTTATATCCTCCAACTAGACCAAACTCATAGTTTTCCCATTTCTCATTATAAACTCATCTGTGGGTTAATGCATGGATATGACTAAAACCCTAATGATTCAATCATTTCCTCAGAGTCCATCACTTGAAACCATGCCTAAATGTATGAGCTCTTAAATAATATTTTAAACCATTTTTAGGGTGTAGATTTTTACATAAACTGTAACGAACTGAAAACAGCTTACAATGCAGGTTTGTGTATTAAATTCTGGAATGGAAAACCATTTGACCAGTTAGAAGCCCAGTTAAGAATTTGTGAGTTGAATAAGATAGTTTTATATCACCATATACAATTCAGCACTGGGCATTGTCTTTTGTAATCTGTTGGCTATTACCTAATCCTTTTATTCCTCCCCCACCAAATAACCTTAGAAATATGCATATACATGATCAACATTGATCTTCAAAGTATTACCCTTTATTGGAAACTTAGCTCTATAAAGTCTAGTAATATATGTTTTTAAAAATGTCTGGATATAGTGTAAGTCAGAAACATCTATCCTTCTCCTCTAGCAATGTTGCATTATTTCTACTTAGCGAAAATCTGATGCAATTTATGAACCCTTAATTTCAACGTAATGTCAGACTCTGTAATATTTTCCAGGACCATATTGACAAGTTACCAAATCCTAAAATTGTACCACTATTTTTTTTTTCCGCTCTATCACAGTGAGAATTCTTGATCCTATACACCTGTCCACAGATCTAGTGTCACTATCTGGGAAGGGTTAGTGGTCCCCTTAGCTGCCATAGCTATTCCAGGACTCACCTGATTCTCTATTATTCACTACAACCCTATTTGAAATTCTGTTTGCTGATGGGGACATTTTTAAGAATTAATTTATTCCAAACATGTTTAGGCTGTGGTTTAAAGTTCTGTTTAGGGATACAGATAAAAAAACAAACAAACAAGCAAAAGACTGTGCACATTCGAATTCCATCACATTTCACACCATCTCCTAAAATGAAGGTAGAATTCAAACTAGTGGTTAGGCTCTATTCTCTTCAGATTATGGTTGCTTTCTTCGCTTTGGATGTTTTCTGGACAGGGAACTAGATAATTCAATCTATCTTTCAGGATTCTGCTTTGGCATGAAATGTACAGTTGTATTATTTTGGATACCCTAGCCATTTCTCCTTGGTGGATTTTGTTTCTTGATCAACGTTTATCTTCTCCGTAAGACATAATACTCTTGAGGGAAGACTGTCTTCGACAGGCTTGCCATTCTCTCTCCAGGAAACTGTACAGCTCCTGAGTGTGCTCTGCACATGTCCCTTGAAATGGAAAGAAGCAAGAACTCACATTCACCGCTTAGTGTAGAGCTCAGGAGACAGAAATACCTCTACTATTCTTGTTCTCTCTTAGTCCCCCAAATAATTATACATGATGGTCAGTTTGTGAAAGACTCTTCTCTTTCTTTTCAAAATTTTTGAGAATTTATGTAAGAAATAATAACACAATGCCTGTTTTAGAGGTATTTTAGACTTAAGTGTTAAGTGTTTCTGGTATACAGAACACATACATAACACACAATGGCTTTTCCTACAAAGCTTTAAGATATATATGCATTTGAATAAAATAAGAATTAGTACTTCAAAGGGCACTAATTTGGGGTAATAGTTCCCAGTTTGATTGGACTCTCCCAGAGGTACCTGCCTCTGGCTGTGCTCTCCCACATAGCTATAAAAAAAAACAAAAACAAACAAACAAACAAAAAAAACCAAAAAAACCAAACCTCTCTCCTCTACCGTATCTAGGAGCAGTCCTATCCTTTCCTCCCCACTTTTTCATTCAGGAAGCAAACTGGTTATGATAGCAGCAAAAATGTTTACCTGATGAGCCATCTCTTTACGCCCCCACAGACAGCTGCTTTTTAAATTTTTTTTGAGATTGTTTTTTAATTACAACATTTCTCTGTTCCTTTTTCTCCTTCCAAATTTTCTCATGTACCTCCTTCCTGTCTCCTTCAAATTCAAGGCCACAGATTTTATCTGTTGTCGTTGCTTGTATCTATGTATTTGTGCAGACACATGTATTCTTAAATATACAGCTTCTTAATGACGCAGCGGTAACTTAGTGATGTTAACTCTTCCATGTAACTGTCACTCAAACTTTCAGTATTCTTTAAAAAAAATTTTTTTTTTTTAGACAAACTACAGGAGCGAATACTATTTCAGTCATTTTCTATTTAAACAAAATGGGGTGTAAAGACTGGCTATAATTCTGAGGTTGAAATGAAAGATTAGGTGCTATTATTTTATGCATAAATTTTGGTACTTGACTATATTTAAAAGTATAGCTGGAGTTCTTGTTATGCTCACTTTCTTATGTTTGTGTCTTCCCTACATGTGCTTTTTTTTTTTTTTTTTTTTTTTAAGGCAGAATAAAGACTCATGACCAGGAAATTGAGCTAAAATGTATATTAAGAATGTGTAATTTTTTAAATCTCAATTTTACTATTTCTTACAATAGTTACAATACTTTTTACTATTTCTTATATTACTTTCAAAAGCTGCTTTACTCTTATGCTACACAATGCTTCATTTAACAGGCTAACTTTCAGAATAATGTGTAGGAGTATTTTACTTAGAGCTATTATGCAAAAATACCAGGAGATTCACAGGCTTGAATCACAAAGAAAAGGCAGTGTGGTGAGGGAGAACGTTGATTTGGTGTGAATGCCTTTTCCCTCTTTGCACAGCTATATTTAACCTCGGAACCGTTTGCTGTGTCCCAGCTACATTTACACAAGTTTAGGAGCTCAGTGAATATTTCTTTTTATAGTAACCTAAAAAATGTTCAATAGAAATATTAACAGATCAACAACTCACCCACCAAAAAACCTTTGATCCAAAAATTACCCTGCCTACGAAAAGTGCAGGGATAAAGAGGGAACAAAGATTGAGGGAATGTCCAACTAATAATTGGCCCAACCTGAGACCCACCCCATGGTAGAGACCCAGGCCCTGACACTATTAATGATGTTCTGCTGTGTTTGCAGACAGGAGCCTAACTTGTCTATCCTCTGGTAGGGTCCAGCCAGCAGACTGATGTTGGGACTTAGAGCCAAGCATGGGACAGAGTTCTAGGGGTCCTGTGGAGTGTTGGGGAAAAGATGGAAGGACCTGGAGGGGACAGGAACCTTACAAGAAAACCAACCGAGACAACTAACCCAGTCTCATGGGGTCTTACAGAGACTGAGACATCAGCTAAGGAGCATGCATGGTCTGGAACTAAGGCCCCTGCACATATGTGGCCAATGGGTGGTTTGGTCTTCATATGGGGCCCCTGGCTAGTGGAGGAGGGGTCTGCTTCTACCATGGACTCTGTTGCCTGCTTTTGGATCACTCTCCCCCCCCCCCCCCCCCCCCCCCCCCCCCGTCAGTGCTGCTTTGCACGGCCTCAGGGGATGAGGATATGCTCAGTCCTGATGTGACTTGATGTGCTGAGGAAGGTTGATACAGGGGGATAGGAAGCTTCCCTTTTCTTCGAGAAAAAGGAAGAGGGAAGGGAGGAGGAGGGAAAAGGGAGGACTGGAAGGAGAAGTGGAAGGGGGCACCCTTGGGATATAAAGTAAATAAACTAAATTTTAAAAAAGAGGGTTTCTTTAAATTTTTTTTTTTTTAAAGAAATAGTAACAGGGTCAAAAATGCAGCTCCCAGTGATGGTTGCAATGCTAAAGTGAAATTACATTCATAGCCAGCATGTATGCAGAAAGTCACAAGCAGATCACATGCTACAGATAGTTTGAGGATAGAGGATTCTTCTTTGTTGAAAATATTCATAAAATTTGACGAGTGTCTTTTTAAAGTTTCTAGGGCAGACATTGTAGCTTATGCCAAGAATCCTAGTACTCATAAGGCAGAGGATGTTGAATTGCTATAAGTGTAAGGCCAGCTTGGCTTGAACCTGAAGTGTAGGAGAGAGGGTAGAAAGGATGTAACATTAGAAGAATGGGAATGCTGTCTTCTGAACAAGACATGGCTTGTTGCACTCAAGAACTCATGGCAGCTATGCAAGATCTACACAAGACCTATTCAAAATCAGGCCCATCAACATCTCAGCATGGGTGGTATTGGAGTTCCAAGAGTCTTCAATACTAGCTGAGTTTGGCAATTGAAGGCTTCTGGGTGGGTCAAGCCCTTTCTCTTTATGAATATGGCTGCGGAATGTTGTCTCTGATCCAGTGGATAGCCTTTAAATTTATCAAGGTGAAGTGGTACCATATGAGCACAAAAGTATACCAAAATCACATTAGGACAGCCAGGCCCAAGAGGTTATGATCAAGCACATTATACTGAGGGAAGGCTGTGATAATTTCATGTAGACTCCGTAAACAAGACAATTAATACTGTGATTGCAGCAACCCCTACCAACCTGTCATCTAACCATCTGGCATACACAGTAAGGGTCAGCAGATAGAAAACTCCAGATGATCCCAGAGGCCTCAGCTTGGCCCTGTCATCCAGGAAGTCTTGCTCTTTCCCTTTACAACACCCAGGGTCATGCATCTTCGGGAGCTCAACTCAGCCCTGAAGCTTAGCTAAACTCTAGCCTGAAGCACAGGCCTCCAGCAGAGCTTGCTGTCTTATTTTCACAGAGATTCTTTCTGCATCCCTATCAGCCACCTGTTTCTAATGAGGATTCCTAGAAACTTCTAGACCCCTGCTGTGATCTCTTTAACGCTTTGCATATATATATATATATATATATATATATATATATATATATAGAGAGAGAGAGAGAGAGAGAGAGAGAGTTAGATTAGTGTGATGTGTAGTATGTGACCTGAGACTTAATATTTATAATTATACAAGAATAAAAATTACAAAATAAAAGACACCATTGTGTTTGTCTTGACTGGAAATCAAGAAAAATCAAGATTTGTTTGGAAATGGCTGTCAATGAATCTGATAAATTCATTGTTATTCAAAAAAAGTTCTGACATTGTAGATAGACTCAAACATGCTGATATACGATTTCTGACAGCACACTTATGACACTAATCTAGTATGCAGTTTTTCTCCCTTAGTTCCTAAGCATGTGCTAAGCTGGATATACCACATAATGGCAGCAAAAAAGCACACAGTGTAGAAGATTAGCTCACTCTTCTGAGCACTCTTTCAATAGATGTGAATTAAACATTTGAAGTTCCAGAAACTTTCCAGTGCTGATTACATTAGGCACAACTATATTATTGGGACAAAGCATAAACTCAAATGCCATATGCTGAGTGAGACACAGGCA
This sequence comes from Psammomys obesus, assembly GCF_907164565.1. NCBI lineage: Eukaryota > Metazoa > Chordata > Mammalia > Rodentia > Muridae > Psammomys > Psammomys obesus. The sequence goes on along the minus strand of NW_026596117.1, from coordinate 9,010,284 downwards.
TGTACATCCTGGCAAGCTTTCAGACAGCTACAACACAAGTTTCCATTCATGGTCACCCCTAAAGTCAGTGTTCAAACAATTGTCCTGAACAATTCATTCTTCATGAAAAAGATAGTTTAATAACAAATGCTCACAAGTTAAATTGATCTGTTTATGTGTGTACATATATGTGTGTAGCTACATATATATCTATATATATACATATATACACACATATATATGTGTCTGCATGCATGTGTATAACTTTGCTTGGAAGCAGAGTGTGAGCTGAGGCTGGAGACTGTAGACACATTTTCACATTTGTGAAGGAATCAAGATTTATTATCTCTTGAATGTCAAGATTGATCTCTCAAATGTCAAATGTCTCAGGAAGGAGTCTTGGCTTTGATAGCATCAAATTTATCATTTCTTCTCATGAAGCTGTCATTGAATTCCAGGACTCTCCCAGCTTACATTTAAAAGATGTTAACTTAACCCTTAACATCCTTAACTTTTTTGTGCTGTGCTATAGCAGAATGGCAAATCTTCACAATTAGCATCACAGGATGAAACTTCTCAGATTATCCTTTCTTCTTTCTCCAGTGATTAGAAATTTATCTGTGGAGAAGTTAAACACACACGCACACACACCACACACACACACACACACACACACACACACACACACACACACTAAGTCTTTGAAGCTTTATGAAATTTATGGCTTTTGTATGAATAACTTTGAAGAACAAGGAAGTATGTATTGAAATATTTATTTATTTTGCTCTACCAAGAAAGAATAGAAGATGAGAATTTATTTTCATGCCAACATCATAAAAACAAACTAAAAGTCAATAGAGAGAAAACCAAGCAAAGGAGAAAGAAACTAAATCCTGCAGTCGCATCCTAGGCATGACAGAAGAATTACATTTATAAGAATGAACCACATGCAAACTTTATCATCCTCCATGAAGCCGTCTTTGGAAGCATGTGGATTTTGATATAATGTCAAAAATGTAAAGTATGTCCATGTTTGATTCTTGTCATAGTCAGGGGTGGTAGATAACTTCAAGGAAAACATCTTGTTTTCCAGACAGGACAGGGCAGATGCACACATGAACCCACAGAGATTATAACAGCCTGTATAACACCTGTAACAGGCTCAAGCCATTCAAAATTAAAGCTTGGGGCAGAGGAGGCGGGTAGAAAACCCCACCCATAGCTGAAGAGTTAATGACACTTGATAGCTGCTAGGAGAGAGAGAGAGCCAGCCTCCCCACCTGGGGACTTGTTAAATGTCCTTTATTTACCACACTCCAGGGAAGGTACAATACCCTTGTTGACTAAGTGGTCAACACAAACTAGGCTGGGTGCTTTACTTTTATGTTTTTGAGCTAAAGCAATTGCAAGAGAAAATAGTCATGAAGCTATTAAGGTTAAGGGGATTCTGAGAGGAGTTGGGGAAAGAGATAAATATGATCAAATTACATCATATAGAATTCTCAAAGAATAAATTAAAAACATTGCTTTTAAAAGTACATAGCCCATGGCAGTTCAGTGTCTAAGTGGTTTACATAGTAATGGGAAGAGGGACTGCCTCTGACATAATCTGATTGGCCTGCTCTTTGATCACCTCCCCCTGAGGGGGGAGCAGCCCTACCAGGCCACAGAAGATGACAATGCAGCCACTTCTGATGAGAACTGATAGATTAAGATCAGAAAGGAGAGGAGAACCTCCCCTATCAGTGAACTTGGGGAGGGGCATGCATGCAGAATGGGGAGAAAGGGTGGGATCAGGAGGGGAGGAGGGAGGGGCTTATGGGGGGATACAAAATGAATAAAGTGTAATTAATAATAATAAAAAAGTAATGCAAAAAAAGAATTAAAAAATATAAATAAAAAAACAAAAAGAAAAGTACATGTACATATTGGAAAGGTTAGTTTGCTTGGAAATCTTGCAGTGTTGTAACAAAAATGTTTGCATATAACATTTTCTACTCAAAAATCTGAAACTCATTCCCCTTCCCCATTCTTCTGGTGTGCTGAGGATTCCTGTTTGGCATATCTCTGAAGTTAAAGTGAAAAATTAAAAAAATGTATTATTCTCGAGATAATTAGGCTTTCAAACCACAAAATGAGAATTTTAGTAAATTTTAGTAAATTATTGGCTGATGAAAAGAATGGAAATTGCAAAAAAGAGTGTCAGAATTCCTTTGTAAAGAATCATAATGAAATAAAATAATGATCATAATAATTAACAACAAAACAATAATAATGTAGAAAATTGTCAAAGAAGAGGATCAGGGCAGAACAAAATGACACAAATTCAATATGTGTGTATGATTATTTAAAGGGTTTTTTTTTTTTGTAGCTTTCAGAAAAGATTACTGAGTAGTTAAGAAAATTTACTACGTAATTTCAATTACTGAGATGAGATGCCAAAGTTGAACTCTAGACATGAACAAAGGATCATTTGAAAGGCTTTAAAGTGAACTGAAGAACACAAAGAGATGATAATACAATAACAATCAAGAAACCAGCTAAATGAATTTGTACGTATTGAAAAAGTGAGCTTTGGGAAGTGGTGAGCATCCTGTTAAGTACAATTGAATAAAGGCTTCTTTCCCCTCAGGACGAAACAGCAGAGTAGTTATAGATCCAAAGCAAGCTCAAACAAAGATGCAGAAAAGTTTACAGAAATTATCAATAGCAGGTACAAGTAGCTGAAATGAGTTCATGCAAAGGAGTCTAATAAATTCTAGTGATGGATGAAAGAAGTGAGTTAGCACAGTTAAGATAGGAATCCAGGCAAACGACCCTGAATGTAAAGCTATTCTGACCAGTGAGGCAGCTTGAGATGGAAAAATTTAGGTGAACAATTTCATTGTTTTAGATGGGATCAAGAATCTTATCTACAATTGTTCAACATTCTCTTAAAAAACTCAGGAACCCCACAAGGAAAGCAACAGAAATAGAAGATTTGAACACAGGGGTCTTCCCAGAGACCCATACTCCAACCAAGCACCAGGCATGGGATAACCTAGAACCCCTACGCAGATGTAATCCATGGCAGTTTAGTGTCTAAGTGGGTTACATAGTAATGGGAAGAGGGACTGCCTCTGACACAATCTGATAGGCCTGCTCTTTGATCACCTCCCCCTGAGGGGAGAGCAGTCTTACCAGGCCACAGAAGATGACAATGCAGCCACTCTGGATGTGATCTGATAGACTAAGTTCAGATGAAAAGAGAGGAGGACCTCTCCTATCAATGGACTTGGGGAGGGGCATGCATGAAGAAAGGGGAGGAGGGTGGGATCGGGAAGGGAGGGAGGGTCTTATGGGGGGATACAAAGTGAATAAAGTGTAAAAAAATAAAAAAAAACTCAATAAACTAAAATGCTTGTTTTCTATTAAAGTTTTGTTTCTATCCTGACCGCTTGATCTAGTAATGTTTTGATTCAGAATGAAAACTCATATTTTGATTCACAGTGAGTTATCCTGGATATTCAGGATTCTATTAATCTAGTATTTTGTGTTGGGCATAAATATGGGGGGTTGTTTTTGTTGCATTTCATCACTATTTTGAATGGACCAAAACACCTAGAATATGCAGAAAAATACCCAGCCTGTAGCAAAGAAGCCATATCCTTACATGTAAATGTTAAGAATTCGGTTGAATAGTTAAGTTGTGGAAACAAGATTGGATGTTTTCTATTGCATATCATATAGTAATATCAAAATTCTTGGCAATGATAACAACTAGATTATGAAAATGTAAAGAAATACTTAACAATACCCAAGGTAACTGGAATATAAAAAGTAAAACTAGAAACCACATTGATAACTAAGATGAGATCACTTTAGCACTATTAAACTTGTGTGAGACTGAGAGGCAACTGTAACTCTTACGGATTGCTAAGAAAATTCAAGGTGCCACAAACATTGCAAGCAAACCCCAGCTACTTGGGGATTTTACCCTGAAAATAAAGTAACTGTATAAGGCCACATGAGACTGTCACATTAGTACAAGCATAAACCTCATCCTGGAAACATTCTCATCTACCAACCAGCTAATGGAGATAAAAAAGTTGGTATAACTATATAGTCGAATACCACTTAGCCATATAAAAAGAACAAGTTACCAATCTATACAACATGAGTAAAACTCTAAAATATAAGAAAAGAAGTCAGATGTCACTGGTATAGATTATGTTTTCTGCCAGTTTAAAATATTGCTTGTTTCTATCGTGATTTTTAAAAATCATTGATTATTTACATAGCTGCTACATGTTTTCACATGTTTGAATATTTTCTTTTCAGATGTCTGTTTTGTTGCCGATTGCTTGTGTGATTTCAATTTTTCAACTGTTTAGAAACTTATTTCTGTGGAGGTTAATAATCAGACTTAGGACTGTTTCATGCCCGGTTGAAAAGAAATTATGTTTTATATTCAGCTGTTGGGCAAAATAGTCTGCAGAAGCAAATCAGATAAAATGCACTCGTGTTGTTAAAGTTTCCATGTGCTGACTCATTCTGGGCATGCCGAATAGAGGAATGATAAAGTCATCGGTTTTAATTGTGTGTTTATTTAAGTCTCCTTTAATTTTCATGAGTATTTGAGGCACGGATTTTGAATTTCGGTTGCTTCAGGGAATCGTGATTAAGGCTGTTATAATTCCTTCATGAATAATACATGTGTAACTCCAGTCACACTCGGCTCCAGATGCAAAGGCTCGATGTTGGCATCCCCGCTCCTGTTTTCTTCCCATCCGTTTTCATCAGATATGAACACATACCTATGCAGGAACGTGGGTACATACACGCCAACACATTCACTTTTACTTTAAGTCTCTTTTATCCCCTAATCTGTTCAGTTCTCGCTAAGCAGCCCAGATGTAGATCTTGCTCTTTTATTTTTAGTTACTGCGACGCCCCTCTGACTTAACATTTATGTGAACAGACCTCTACATTTCCTGTACTTTCATGCGCAGTTTTAGTCACCCTATCTACATTCGAGTTTTCTACTTCAGCTTGCCCTCTTAGTATTTGTATTAGAGTTTTTCTGGTTTCTGTTTTGTCACTATTTTGGCTTATTGGTTATTGGCTGGTGAATGGGTTATTATTTGATTTTTTTTTCAGATCTTTAACTTTTTACAGTCCATGTGTCCATGAAATGAAGCCTGTTCACACAGTGTGAAGGCCTCTCTGACTGCTGTATTGATTTTCTGGTCTGTTTTGCACTGACTCATCACATAGTCTTGACAAGCATTATTTCTGCTATTTACCATCAGTGATCATCAGGTCAACAACTGATCAAAATAATACTATATACTTATACCTTTAATTACCACTGTGGTTCCCATCATCTCATTTTCTCACTAGTGTTGCTGGTCTTTTGTGAACTTTTGTACTTCAGTTATATTAGTGATAAATTCTTCTGGTTTATTTGGGTTATAATATCACTATTTTGTTCTTGCCTTTAAGATCATACTTTATATGAGGATAAAATTGTCACTGATAATTTCTCCTTTTAACAATTTATATAAATATATCAATGGATTTTACTTTTGGTAAAATGAGACAATGGGGCAGCAATAGGAGAGAGAGAGGGAAAAGTGGAACATCTCTGTTGTTGATTTAAAATTTTCCTCTTTTTCTCCTCAGGCTTTCTCTCAGCCTCTTCAATCTCTAGGATTACAGTTTTCATTGGATTTGATATTGCAAAAGTTATTTCTTCAAGAATTTTTTTCTTTACTCAAACTTTTGTTTTCTAAGACTCCGTCCTTTCACATGTTACATTAATACTGTTCCACACGAGATAGGTAAACTGGTGGGGAGCTGAGACTTTTGCTTATTTTTCTCTACTACCCCCATTTTTAGTAGTTTTATTTTTCTGTCTCTTAGTTAGCTTTTCTTTTCCTCTGGTACATCTGATCTGATGATTATCCTACTATTTTTTCATTAAATAGTCTATTTTTATCTCTCAATTTCCATTTCCATCTTTTCAGTAGTTCCCTCGTGCTTCTTACACTGTTGATGTTTTCTTTTCCATCCTTACATACAAGCAGGAAGGTTCGCAATCCACGGTTATCCATCCTTAGTCTACCACTTCCTGTTCTGCTTCTATTAATTAACCGTCTTTCTGCTCACAAGTCATCGTTCTCTGCTTCTTTTTGAAACCTGTAACCTCTCCTGGATTATAACATGCTGTGTATACTATAAATTTTATAGATCTGTAGTGGTTTGAATAGGTTTGTCCTATACAGATTGATGTGTTCGATGCTTGGCCCCTGAAAAGCGGAATTTTAGGAGGTGCAGCCTTAGGAGAGTAGGTGTAGCCTTGTTGCTTCACTGTGGGGGTGGCCTTTAAGGTCTCTTATGCTTTACCTCTGCATGGTGTGAAACCCAGTCCTCCTCTGCTGCAGCTGTTCAGGATAAAGAACTCTTAGCTCCTCTAGCACCATGCCTGCCTGCACACTACCATGTATCTTGCTGTGATGAAAATATACTAAACCTACGAAACTGTAAGCCAGCTCCAATTAAATGTTTTCATTTATAAGAGTTGCCGTGGTGATGGTGCTTCTTTACAGAAACGAAACCCTAACTAAGACAGTACCTTTTAGCTTTCAGTTAGGTCTGATTTACACACACATTTTAATCAGCATCTTTCAGAACACATGATAATCTCCAGAAAATTTGGCTTCTTTCTATTTTAGATGATGGAAGTGAAAACTATTCCAATCAGTGAGCATCATGAGTTGTGTGAATTGATTACATTTAACTACCTAGTCCATGGAAATGAAACCTTTGAGTCCAATGATACTACCTCTAAGTAAGTACTCTTCTCTGGTCCTCTGCCTAGGAAATTCTGGTTGCTTTAATCTTGCATAATGCCCATTTGGGAGAGGGCTCTGTGTTCCATTCATTCCATTGTAGACCTACAGGCAGGAGAGGACAGCTGGTGACTCAGTTTCAGCAATCCCAGGAGGTATCTCATTGTTGGCCCTTTATCAGGAAGCCAGACAGCTACTGCCATTTGTCTCTACGGTGGTACAGTATAATTTTATATATATATATTCCTAGTGTTGTAGTTTTTACTTTATGACAGGAGAAAAGTCTCTATGACAGTTTCTTTTTTTCTTGGTAGATTCCAGTCACGTCATAAGTATCTGACATATATTATTCTTATTGCTATGACAAAAGAAAATTATTCCCAACCGAGTAGGTTGGAAAGTCATATTACTGTGCTCATAATTTTATATGTCAGAAATTTGGGGAGGTATAGGCATCTAGTTTCTGCCTAGGGCCTCCTGGATGGCTCCAGTGAGATGTCGTGAAGTAGGAAATAGGCTAGATATCCTTTGTGGCTCACAATATGGTCTGCAGTTGAGCTGCTCATCAGCTCGCTACTCTAGTATGGCACTCTTGGAAGGCTAGTCATTTTACATTACATATGGTTTCCCTAATGGGGAAAATCCCAAGTAAAATGTACATAAGCATGATATGGATTTGGGAGTCTTAAAAGATGAATTGTAATATTTTCCGCCACTGAGGGAGATGCAAGACAATCCAGTTCATGAGAAGGGGATTCTGATCCCACTAGTCTCATTGCTATTAAATTGATTCTTGCTTGACATATATAAAGTATTTTGATTGCTAGAATAACACTCTAAGTCACAAAAGGCTGTTATCATGGAGGCTTCCATCACAGCAGAACTAAAATAATGGTGCTGACTTTGCAAGTGAGTATGAGCAACGAAGAAAACTATTGTAGCCAGAAGGATGCAGAGCCCATTTATAAGATGATGGTATTGCCACTTTATGTTTAGGAAAATTCTTCTAAGGGGAAGTTTACCAGTGACAGTGTGGTGGCTTCTATGGTCTCAGGACAGATTATGTCAGACACGAATGACTGGTTCTCAGGCAAAGATCACAGGCTAAAGAAAGTCTAATGCTGAAACATACTGCAGAATTGGAAAAGCAGAATGCCTCAGAACAAAATGTTAAGTTGTAGAAACCCTTGAATAACCCAGAATCTAGTAAAACTGTGGAAGAAAGAAAGTGAACTATCAGGCTAAGAAATGTATTTTTGACCTATTTTTACTATTGCAAAGAGCCTGATTATCATCACTACTTGGGGAGGGTGAGGAGAAAGAGCTGGAGAATTGGAGCCAGAAAGAGAACAGAGAGAGAGACAGAGAGAGAGGTTGAAGAATCAATGATATAGACAGAGGAACCAACAAGAAAGACATCTTAAATCTCAGTGTTGCAAACATTTTTGCATGCCATTTTCAAGGACAGGGGATAACTAGAAAAAAAAAAAAAAAAAAAAAAAAACAACCAACAAGGGCAAAACTCACAAGCACAAAAAACGAAATTTTCCAGGATCCATTAACTAAAAAACAGTTTAGGAACAAAACCTACTGCAAAAATTACTGTGTTTTTCTGCAGGACATATATGTCTCATAGTTGGCTAGATGCTGGAATAAGGAAATACTTCAGATGATCAGAAATGGTGTTCTCAGGAAGCAATACTTACTATAAACATTTGGTTATGCTTAAGAATAGTTCTCTATCATCAGAGTATGGTCTGGGTCTTCACCTGCACCAGTAACAAGAATTAAATTCTTCCTGGAGACTGGTAACTGCTTAGTTGAGTAGCTTTCAGTACCTATTTTTTTTCAACAGGAGACAACTGGGTATTTTAAGGATGGGGAAGAAGTAATGCATCTTTTTTTAATTTTTTATTTAACTTTTATTAATTACACTTTATTCATTTTGTATCCCCCCATAAGCCCCTCCCTCCTCCCCTCCCGGTCCCACCCTTCCCCCCTATCTGCATGCATGCCCCTTCCCAAGTCCACTGATATGGGAGGTCCTCCTCTCCTACTTTCTGATCTTAGTCTATCAGTTCTCGTCAGAAGTGGCTGCATTGTCAGGGTTCTAGGTTATCTCCATGGATAGTCCTTGGTTGGAGTATGAGTCTCTGAGAAGTTCCCTGTGTTCAAATTTTCTTGTTCTGTTGCTCTTCTTTTGGAGTTCCTGTCCTCTCCAGCTCTTACTATTTCCCACTTCTTACATAAAATTCCATTCACTCTGCCTGTCAGTTGGCCATCAGGCTCAGCATCTGCTTTGACAGTCTGCATGGCAGAGGCTTTCAGAGGCCCTCTGTGGCAGGTTCCTAGGTTGTTTCCTGTTTTCTTCTTCTGGCTTTCAGAGGCCCTCTGTGGCAGGTTCCTAGGTTGTTTCCTGTTTTCTTTTTCTTCTGATGTCCATCCTCTTTGCCTTTCAGGATGGGGAATTGAACATTTTAGTTAGGGTCCTCTCTTGCTTAGTTTGTTTAGATGTACAGATTTTAGTAGGTTTATTCTATGTTGTATGTTTATATGAGTGAGTATATGCCGTGTGTGTCTTTTTGCTTCTGGGACAACTCACTTAGGATGATCCTTTCCAGGTCCCACCATTTACCTGCAAATTTCATGATTTCCTTATTTTTCATTGCTGAGTAATACTCCATTGTATAGATGTACCACAGTTTCTGCATCCATTCTTCAGTTGAGGGGCATCTAGTTTCCAGGTTGCAGGATTATATCTGAACCCAAGGACAAGCATCAGGTCGGTTCCATGCTTTCTTTAGACAGAGCATGATGTAATAGCGCTTCGTTGTTTACCCAAAATCCAAACTAAATTGAATATCCTGGTATTATATCCTGAGCTTGGCTACTTCTTTGTGGATAAAAAGTGTATTTCCGTAATGGAGCAAAGGCCTAATATTATTAGGTCCTCGGTTTCTTTCCCTCTCTAAAAATTTAAGTTCTTATCTTTGTCACGACACAAACAGTTGCTAAAGCCATGATAGATAGTGCTTGTCTTGGTTTCATCTTAGAAGTCAAGCCACATACCAAGAAGAGAGAAGTCCACCTGGAACAGCCATTGGACCATGCATTCTTCTGATCAGAGAGCATCCCAGATGATTCCTGGCCTCAGAGATGCATTGCCAATCCCTAAACTCAGAATTCAAAGCAGCCTTTCATGCTTCATGCTCATCTCCTTCGGCACAGTGAAGTGAATGACCTAACCCAACCAGAGATATTTCTTCACTGATTCACCTTTCAAACTCCTCTGATCCCAGCCAACTCTGAAGCCTAAAGTCCTTTATTGTCTGTTAGTTTCTTCCTCATTCAAATAGTAGAAAGTAACCCCCTCTGAAATAGTACAATTGGGCAATATAGACTTGTATTCACTCTTGTTCTTATTTTCCCAAATGGACAATAATCTCTTACCTTGAAATCACAATGAAATTCTGAAATACTTTAAAATACACATGAGACATAACAGGTGCTAGGGTTGATGTCAGAACCTTGAAATCTTTACACATATGCATATACACAGACAAACTTAGGTAATTACCAAATATGGTCAAAGCAATACACACGCAATTTCAAGTTCTGTATTCATATTACAGATAAAAAATCTGAGGTAAAAAGAAGTCACCGAGGGATTGCCTCCCCGAGTGTCTCCTCCCAGAGGAGTCTGCGGGTACATTTCATGGTTAGTCTCTTTCTTCCTGGAAGCCTAGATAACTCTGTTCTGGGTTCAATAGCCCCTTCACTAATCGATTTTGGGGTTGCAGGTCTTTTGCCCCTCAGATAAGGTGCACACTGGTGTCTACCATCTTGGACCCCCCCCAAGAATTCTCAGTAGGGGAATACAAAATGGCAGAGAAACACTTAAAGAAATGCTCAATGTCCTTAGCTATCAGAGAGATGGAAATCAAAACAACCTTGTGATTTCAGCTGACACCCATCAGAATGGCTAACATCAAAAACTCAAGTGAAAACACATGCTGGAAAGGATGTGGAGAAAGGGGAACCCTTCTCCATTGCTGGTAGGAATGCAAACTTGTACAACCACTTTGGGAATCAATCTGGATCTTTCTCAGACAATTAGGAATACTGATTCCTCAAGATCCAGCTATCCCACTCCTAGGCATATATCCAAAAGATGCTCAAGTATACAACAAAGGCATTTGCTCAACCATGTTTGTAGCAGCTTTATTTGTAATAGCCAGAACCTGGAAACAACCCAGATATTCCTCAGTTGAGGAAGGAATACAGAAATTGTGGTACTTTTACACATGGAATACTACACAGCAATTAAAAACAAGGAAAACATGAAATTTTCAGGTAAATGGTGGGAACTGGAAAACATCATCCTGAGTGAGTTGTCCCAGAAGCAAAAAGACACACACGGTATATACTCACTCATATAGACATATAATATAGGATAAACATACTGAAATCTATACACCTAAAGAAGATAAACAAGAAAGAGGACCAGGGTAAGATGATCAATTCTCACTTAGAAAGACAAATGGAATGTACATTGGATGTAGGAAAAAACAAGTAACAGGACAGGAGCTTACCACAGAGGGCCTCTATGGTAAGGGCTTTACCTAGCAGTATGTCAAAGCAGATATTAAGACTTATAATCAAACCTTCCGCAGAGTGCAGGAAATCATAAGAAAGAAGGGGGAATTAATATGACCTAGAGATGACAGGAGCTCCACAGGACCAAATATATCTGGACACAGGGGTCTTTTCTGAGACTGTTTCTCCAAACAAGGTACATGTATGGATATAACCTAGAACCTCTGCTCAGATGTAGCCCATAGTAGCTCAGTATCCAAGTGGGTACCCTAATAAGGGGAACAGGGACTGTTTCTGACATGAACTCAGTGGCTAGCTCTTTGACCCCTTCCCCAAGGGAGGAGCAGCCTTGCTAGGCCACAGAGGAAGACATTGCAGCCAGTCCTGATGATACCTGATAAACTAGGGTCAGATGAAAGGGGAGGAAGACCTTCCCTCTCAGTAGACTTGGAAAGGGGCAAGGAAGAGATGGGAGGGTGGGATTGGGAGGGAAAGAGGGAGTGGGATACAGCAGGGATACAAAGTTAACAAACTGTAACTAATATTAAAAAAATACAAAAAAAAAAAAAAAAGAAGTCAAGTTGTTTGCCCATGGTCATTGATGCATAAACCAGCCAGTGTGTCTCTGGAGTCTCCTCTGTTAAGCTCTCTCATGATGTCTATATAGAAGATCTATTGTCCTGATTCATGGAATGGAAGCAAGGAGGTAACATTCTTTATTAATTTGGTGGTTTTCAATTTGGCTTACTCACCAGAAATAGCTATTATAAGTAATGTGGTATATGTTTTTTTTAATAATTTTATGTTTGTTTTATGTCCTTACAGAAATTAGTTCTTTTTATACAGCTATATTTTCTATAAATATACATATATTTTATATGTATATTTGCATATCACTTTATTAAATATCATGGCACATACATCTTTGAGAACAAACAACCCAATAGGATAGATATAGAGGAAGTGCATTTTAAATGTTAAAAATAATGTAGAATTTCTAATTTTAATTCTAAAGTATTTAACTTTAGTCATAGTTCTGATAGAAGTGTGTTCTTTCATGAATTTCAGTTATTAATATTGACTATTGCCAAACTTTTAAAACTAAATACATGACTAATAACAGTCTTTCAAACCCCTAAGGCTTAGCAAAACTGTATGGCCTTATTTGATGTCTGCCACATCCACACACCATCCATGAATTGTTCACTCACATCCCTTTCTAATTTTCTTTAGATTAGCCATTTTTTCCCTAGTGAATTTACAACTTTTATTATAAAGGTGATAACTTTTTAATGTAGGCTATAAATATTTGTCCAGCTTTCTGTTTCAATTTTAACTTTGCTTACTATAATGCTTTCAATTTCTTTTTCACTTAATATGCCTTTTGATTTTAAAGGTATCTCTTTAATTTATGTAAAAAAAATGTATGGACCCCAGGTCCTGCCATCTCTACTGCAGAGGTTGTACCCAAAGCGGTATTCGAAAAATAGAGACCAGATACCGTTACCTATCATCTTGAAGCATTTGGTTATCTTTCCCTTACCTGCATTTTGCTGTGACTCTCATTGTCCCACTTTATCTATCTCTCCATGGCATGTCACACTGTCTGCTCTTCTCTGTCCTCATTTTTCAGTCATAGAAAGAGCAAGCTTGTTGGTCCTGTGATAATGCTTCTTTCTCAGAACGAGGTGCTTCATGCTGGCTGCTCTCTCTCCAGGAGATGCCATTCTTCAGCCACTCCAACTGGCTGATGCTATTGATTGATTAGTCCTCCCAAATAAGTTAAATCTTAACACCCAGTAACATAGACTGTGACCTTATTCTGAAGTAAGATCTTTGCAAAGGTCATCAGGATGGGCTATAATCCATTATATTCTTATAAAAGAAACAATACAAGTATAAGCATGCTCTGCTGACTTAGTAAAAGGCACGTAGGGAGAAGACAGGTATGCAAATGGCATGATGTGTCCATATGCAAGCATTGCCAAGGCCTTTTGACAGAGTATAAGCTAGAAATAAGAAGTATTCTTATCAAAAGAGGGGCTAGGTAGCTTTGCCAACACCAAGAGTTTAGAGTAAGTCCCCAGAATTTAGAGATTACACCACGTTTGGTGTTTTGTTTCTAACCCAATTTTGGTACTTTGTTCTGGCAGCCTGAAGCCTCTCATTGGTTTCTTCCCACCCTTAAATCTTGGTGGAGGGGACCCTCTGCTCTTTATCTGCACTTTTCTTTTTTTTTTTTTTATTTATTTTTTATTTTTTATTTTTTCTTTTTAGTTACATTTTGTTAACTCTGTGTCCCAGCTGTATCCCGCTCCCTCATTCCCTCCCCAACCCCACACTCCCTCCCTGGTCTCCTCCCTGCCCCTTTCCAAGTCCCCTGATAGGGGAGGACCTCCTCCCCTTTCATCTGTCCCTGTTTTATCAGGTATCTTCAGGGCTGGCTGCAAAGTCCTCCTCTGTGGCCTAACAGACTGCTCCTCCCCTGGGGGGAGGTGTCAAACAGCCTGCCCTTGAGATCCTGTTAGAAATAGTCCGTGTCCCCCTTATTTTGGAAAACTACTTGGTTACTGAGCTACCACAAGCCACATCCGAGCAGAAGTTCTAGGTTATATCCATAGATGGTCCTTGGTTGAGTTTCAGTCTCAGAAAAGACCCTGTGCCCAGATATATTTGGTCCTTGTAGAGCTCCTATCCTTTCCATATCATACTAACTTCCCTTCTTTCATATGATTCCCTGCACTCTGCCGAGGGTTTGGTTATGAGTCTTAGTGTCTGCTTTGAAACACTGCTAGGTAGAGTCTTTCAGATGCCTTTTGTGATAGACTCCTGTCATAAGTTCAATGCACATCCCATTTGTCTTTCTAAATGAGGATTAATCACCTTCGCCTGTGTCCACTTTCTTGATTATCTTCTTTAGGTGTGTAGATTTCATTATGTTTATCATGTCTTGTAGGTCTATATAAGCGAGTATATACCAAGTTTGTCTTTCTCCTTCTGGGATACTTCACTCAGAATGATCTTTTCTAGATCCCACCACTTGCCTGCAAATTTCATGATTTCTTCCTTTTTGATTGCTGAGTAGTATTCCATTGTGTAAAAATACCACAGTTTCTGTATCCATTCCTCCGTTGATGGACATCTGGGTTGTTTCCAAGTTCTGGCTATTACAAATAAAGCTGCTACGAACATGGTTGAACAAATGTCCTTGTTGTGTACTTGAGCAAATTTTGGGTATATACCTAGGAGTGGTATAGCTGGGTCTTGAGGTAGCACTACTCCTAGTTGTCTGAGAAAGCGCCAGATTGACTTCCAGAGTGGTTGAACCAGTTTACATTCCCACCAGCAATGGAGGAGGGTTCCCTTTTCTCCACAACCTCTCCAGCATGTGCTATCACTTGAGTTTTTCATCTTGGCCATTCTGATGGGTGTAAGGTGAAATCTCAGGGTCGTTTTGATTTGCATTTCCCTAATGGCTAATGAGGTTGAGCATTTCTTTAAGTGTTTCTCTGCCATTCGATGTTCCTCTTTCGAGAATTCTCTGTTTAGCTCTGTTCCCCATTTTTTAAGTGGATTACTTGGTTTGTTGCTTTTCTGCTTCTTTAGTTCTTTATATATACTTGATATTAGCCCTCTGTCAGATAAAGGGTTGGTGAAGATTCTTTCCCAATCTGTAGGCTGTCTATTTGTTTTGATGACAGTGTCTTTTGCTTTACAGAAGCTTTTCAGTTTCATGAGGTCCCATTTATTGATTGTTGCTCTTAGAGCCTGTGCTGTTGGTGTTCTGTTCAGGAAGTTGTCTCCTGTGCCAATGAGTTCTAGGCTGTTTCCCACTTTTTTTTCCAGCTGATTTAGAGTATCTGGTTTTATGTTGAGGTCCTTGATCCACTTGGACTTTAGTTTTGTGCAGGGTGATAAATATGGGTCTATTTTCATTTTTCTGCATGTAGACATCCAGTTGGTCCAGCACCATTTGTTGAAGATGCTGTCTTTTTTCCATTGAATGGATTTGGCTTCTTTGTCAAATATTGAGTATTCATAGGTGTGTGGGTTTATTTCTGGGTCTTCTATGCGATTCCATTGATCCTCCTTTCTGTTTCTATGCCAATACCATGCAGTTTTTATTACTGTTGCCTTGTAGTACAGCTTGAGATCGGGAATGGAGATACCTCCAGATGATCTGTTGTTGTACAGGATTGTTTTGGAGATTCTGGGTTTTTTGTTTCTCCATATGAAGCTGAGAATCTTTTTTTCAAGGTCTGTAAAGAATTGAGTTGGTATTTTGATGGGAATTGCATTGAATCTGTAAATTGCTTTTGGCAGGATGGCCATTTTCACAATGTTAATCCTACCAATCCATGAGCACGGGAGATCTTTCCATCTTCTGAGATCTTCTTCAATTTCTTTCTTCAAAGACTTGAAGTTTTTCTCAAACAGGTCTTTCACTTGCTTGGTTAGAGTCACACCAAGGTACTTTATGTTATTAGTGGCTATTGTGAAGGGTGTTGTTTCCCTAATTTCTTTCTCAGCCTTTTTGTCTTTGGTATACAAGAGGGCTTCTGATTTTTTTGAGTTGATTTTGTATCCTGCCACTTTGCTGAAGGTGTTTATCAGCTGAAGAAGTTCTCTGGTTGAATCTTTGGGTTCGCTCATGTATACTATCATATCATCTGCAAATAGTGACACTTTGACCTCTTCCTTTCCGATTTGTATCCCCTTGATCTCCTTTAGTTGTCTTATTGCTCTGGCTAGGACTTCAAGTACAATGTTAAAGAGATATGGAGAGAGTGGGCAGCCTTGTCTTGTCCCTGATTTCAGTGGGATTGCTTTAAGTTTCTCTCCATTGAGTTTGATGTTGGCTATAGGCTTGCTGTATATTGCCTTTACTATCTTTAGGTATGTGCCTTGTATCCCTGATCTCTCCAAGACTTTAAACATAAATGGGTGTTGGACTTTGTCAAATGCTTTTTCAGCATCTAAGGAGATGATCATGTGGTTTTTCTCCTTCATTTTGTTTATGTGGTGGATTACATTGATGGATTTCCGTATGTTGAACCACCCTTGCATTCCTGGGATGAAGCCTACTTGGTCATGGTGGATGATATCTTTGATGTGTTCTTGGATTCGGTTTGCAAGTATTTTATTGAGTATTTTTGCATCAATGTTCATAAGAGAGATAGGTCTGAAGTTCTCTTTTTTGGTTGGATCTTTGTGTGGTTTAGGTATCAAAGTGACTGTGGCTTCATAGAATGAGTTTGGTAGTGTTCCTTCTGTTTCTATTTTATGGAATAGTTTGAGGAGAATTGGTGTTAGTACTTCTTTGAAGGTCTTGTAGAATTCTGCGCTGAAGCCATCTGGTCCAGGGCTTTTTTTGGAGGGGAGACTGTTAATGACTGCTTCAATTTCCTTGGGAGATATAGGACTATTCAGTCTTTCTACCTGATCTTGACTTAATTTTGGTAGATGGAATCTGTCAAGAAAGTTATCCATTTCATTTAGATTTTCAAATTTTGTGCCATATAGGCTTTTGTAGTATGACCTAATAATCGTTTGGATTTCCTCAGTGTCTGTAGTTATGTCCCCATTTTCCTGTCTGATTTTGCTGATTTGTATGGTTTCTCTCTGCTTTTTAGTTAGTTTGGCTAACGGTTTGTCTATCTTGTTGATTTTCTCAAAGAACCAGCTTTTTGTTTCATTGATTCTTTGGATAATTTTATTTGTTTCTAATTGATTGATTTCTGCCCTTAGTTTGATTATTTCCAGCCGTCTGCTCCTCTTGGGTGTATCTGCTTCTTTTTTTTCTAGGTTTTTCAGTTGGGCCATTAAGTTGTTTGTATGTGATGTTACGGATTTCTTCTTGTAGGCACTTAGTGCTATAAATTTTCCTCTGAGCACTGCTTTCAATGTGTCCCATAAATTTGGGTATGTTGTGCCTTCATTTTCATTGAATTCTAGAAAGTCTTTAATTTCTTTCTTTATTTCTTCCTTGACCCAGCTGTCATTGAGTAGTAAGTTGTTCAGTTTCCATGTGCGTGTCGGCTTTTTGTTGTTTCTGTTGTTGTTGATGTCCAGCTTTAGTCCATGGTGGTCAGATAGTATACAAGGGATTATTTCAATCCTTTTGTATCTGTTGAGGCTTGCTTTGTGACCAACTATATGGTCTATTTTGGAGAAGGTTCCATGTGGTGCTGAAAAGAAGGTGTACTCTTTTGAGTTTGGGTGAAAAGATCTGTAGACATCTATTAGGTCCATTTGATTTAGGGATTCTGTGAGTGCTTTTATTTCCCTATTTGGTGTCTGTCTGGTTGATCTGTCCCTTGATGAGAGTGGGGTGTTGAAGTCTCCTACTATTAAGGTATTAGGATCAATGTATGATTTAAGCTTTAATATTGTTTCATTTACGAATGTAGGTGCTCTTGTATTTGGGGCATAGATATTCAAAATTGTGATGTCCTCTTGTTGGATTTTTCCTTTGATGAGAATATAGTGGCCCTCCTTATCTTTTTTTATTAACTTGGGTTGAAAGTCTATTTTATTAGATATTAGGATGGCTACTCCAGCTTGTTTTCTGGAACCATTTGCTTGAAAAACATTTTTCCAGCCCTTTACTCTGAGATAGTGTTTATCTTTGTTGCATAGGTGTGTTTCTTGGATGCAACAGAATGTTGGGTCCTGTTTCCGTAACCATTCTGTTAGCCTGTGTCTTTTTATTGGTGAGTTGAGTCCATTAATATTGATAGATAATATTGACCAATGCATGTTAGTTCCTTTTGTAATGGAGTCGATGATCTTACCTTGTTTCATTGCTTGTTTTCTTTTCATTTTTGTTGGGATGTTATCTGTATGCCCTGTTTTCTTGGGTGAATTCGTTTTCGTTGGATTGGAGTTTTCCTTCTAGTATCTTCTGTAGGGTTGGTTTGCTGTATAGATATTGCGTAAATTTAGTTTTGTCATGGAATATTTTGTTTTCTCCATCTATGTTGATTGAAAGCTTTGCAGGGTATAGTAGTCTCGGTTGACATTTGTGATCTCTTAGAGTCTCCATGATGCTTGCCCAGGCCCTTCTGGCTTTCATAGTTTCTGATGAGAAGTCTGGTGTGATTCTGATAGGTCTACCTTCATATGTTACTTGGCCTTTTTCCCTTGCTGCTTTTAATATCTTTTCTTTGTTCTGTAGATTTAGTGTTTTGACTATGATGTGACGTGATGTGTTTCTTTTCTGGTCTAGTCTATTTGGTGTTCTGTAGGCCTCTTGTATATTTATGGACATCTCTTTCTTTAAGTTGGGAAAATTTTCTTCTATGATTTTTTTGAAAATATTTTCTGGACCTTGGAGCCTGGAGTCTTCTTTTTCATCAATTCCTATTATTCTTAGATTTTGTCTTTTCATAGCATCCTTGATTTCTTGGATATTTTGTGATTGGAATTTTTCTGATTTTACTTTTTCTTTGAGAGAAGTATCAATTTCTGCAAGTGTGTCTTCAGCTCCAGAAATTCTCTCTTCCATCTCTTGTATTCTGTTGGTGATGCTTACTTTTGTGGTTCCTGATCTTTTCTCCAAGTTCTCCAGCTCAAGAGTTTTCTCATTTTGTGTTTTCTTTATTGATTCTAATTCTGTTTTCATGCCTTGCACCATTTCTTTTATGTGTTTGAATTTGGATTCCTGTCTCTCTACGATGGACTCTATTTCCTTGTTCATTTCCTTTTTGTATGCCACTAATTTTTTCTCTACTTGTGCCTCTATTTGTTTGGCTATGTTTGCCTGTGTTTCTTTAAGGGTTTTGTCTATTTCTTCTTTCTTTACCTCCAATTGACTGGCCAACTCTTTGAAAGATTTGTTCATTTCCTCCTTATAAGCCTCAAATAATTGAGCAAGCATGGCTTTAAGGTCATTTTCCTGTGCTTCTGATGAATTGGAGTATCCATCGGTTTTGGGGTTTGCTGGTGAAGTCATGATGTCCTGATTTATGTTGGAAGTGTTCTTTCGCCTACCCCTGGCCATTGGCTTGTCTGAGACCTTCCCTGTTTGTTTTTGGATTCTGCCAATCAGACTGGTACTGTCTCTCTCTCGAGTCTGGAGAATTCTTCAGGAAGTTGAGAGAGGTCCCGTGTCCTTAGCGTATGCTGAGGACTAGCTGTACCTGTGGGAGGAAAGTACGCAGGCGCAAACAGAGGCAAATGCAAGCGTGCGTGCGTGTGTGTGTATATGTGTGTGTGTGTGTAAGTGGGTGTGGGCGTGTGTCTCGAGGGACAGAGTGATGGCTAATGTTGAACCCTTGAGTGTGTGGGAGGGGCTCTGCAATGTATATGTCGCAGGCGCTAGTGATGATCGCAGCGCAATTTCTGGCATTAACTGCCTTAACTCCTCAATTAGACCCACAGAGCAGGAACTTCAATGTTCCAAGTGCCCCTCTGTTTCCCAAAGTGGGTATATGGGTGGGAGGGGGTTCGATGCCTGGCTTCTGTTTTAGCAGAACCCAGGATCAGTGGAGCTGCAGATTCTCAAGGGTGCACTCACTTACAGGCAGGACACTTGGCAGAGATTGGCGTATCTGGGCTCTCTGTTCTCTGGTTTGGCCCTGCTTCTTTGATGTGCTCCGCCAGTTCCGTGCTGCTGTCACTGCCAGGTTATGAGGTCTTGCTGCAGCTGGAGATTTCAGGGTGGTCACGTCAGTGGGAATCGGGGTAATCAGCCTTTCTGTTCTCTGGTTTGGCCCTGGTTAGTCTTAAACTGGAGGGCTGATGTGCCCCGCCAGCTCAGTGCTGCTCCGCCGCCAGGTTAGAAAGTCCCGCTGTAACTGGAGACTAGGTTGCTAGTCCAGATGCTTTCTGGGAAGTCCTGGGGTCTCTTTACTGTGCTCTCCAAGCTTCGGAGGCCCAGCGCCTGGTGTGTCTAGCTTGTATGGCGTTTTTGTCTGGTTTTGGTGAGTATATAGCGTATTCTCTGTCACTGTGGGATTGGGCGGGCCGTACCGTCAGTGATGGCGCTCGTGCGGAGCTAGTATGGCGTCTAGCAGACTCGGGCCCTGGGAGGATGGTGCAGCCGCCGCGAGTGAATCTGGGGCTCCGAGACACAGTACTGCTGGCCTTTGCAGATAAAGGGCTTGGGGCTCCGCCTCAGTGGCTGCAGGCCCCAGGCAGTTAGGTCTGCGCTGAGAAAGGCGAGTCGGCTGTGCCTGTGCCGAGGAGGAGGGAGGTCTGGGGGAGGGGAGTGCCGAGAGATCAAAGGATCGTTTCTCACCTTCCCCAATCAAGTCTGTGGGTGACCCAAGACCAAGGTTTTCACCTCCTGCGATGTTCCCTGTTGTTTAGAAAGTCTCTCCGTTGTTTCCCTGGCTTCAGAAGTTCTTCCACACATCAGCTCAGAACTTTATCTCTTCCACAGCTCGGAAACTGTGTGTGCTAGTCGCCATCTTGGCTCCGCCCCCACTCTCAAATTCTTATCTGCACTTTTCAACATAAAGTTTTATGTTCAGAGAAGATACAGCCTTAAGCCACTCTGAACCACAGAACTTTTTTTCGTAGCCTGTATCAGTTAAATTAGCTCAGGAAGAAAGAAACTGTCAAGTATATTTTAAGACAAAAAGAATTTAATAAAGACTTCTCAAAGATTGGGAAGAAAGAGGCATAAAGTTCAGAAAATGACTTGTTTATCTGAGAAGTCAGATACTTCAGGAAATGAGTGCTAATCATTGCACTTACCTTCAGTGAGAGGATCAATTATTTGCTTAAAAAAATTATAAAACTCCACATCTACTACAAGACATAAAACAAAACAAAACAAAACATATGCCTGTGAGGAAATGGGAAGAATTTTTATTCTTCTTCTGAAGGTTTGAGACTATTTAATGAAGTGACACTATGTTAATAGAAAAAGGGCATAAAAATTCATTAATGTGCAGAAGCAAAAGAGACTCAGTAGAACCAATGCCCATCATCCACTGGATGAAGAAAATTATTACACTCCCTTTCGGGAAAGAGGGTGCACAGGCCATTCAAAGAGTTGGTATAAAGTTTTCAGCTGAAGGAAACTATACCACTGCACCAACATTTTGTGGCAAGGTTCCTCTGTGCTCTGCGACAAGAGGGGTGGAACTGCGCCCAGACAACAGGCTATCTGATGAAGACTGTCTCCTAGTTGATTTTCTTAGCTTCTTTGGGGGAATAGATAAAAACATCACCTGAACCTGTCATGACTTTCAGTCTCAGCTCCAGTAATTAATATTCCATGGTGATCTGATGAGATTCCTAGAGAAGTGGTTTAAGAACTTGCATTTCTTTTCTGAGTTGTTTTTTCCATATTGAAACCTTGATCCCCTGCTCAGATGTAGTCCATGGGCAGCTCAGTCTCCAAATGGGTTCCTTTGTAAGGGGAGCAGGGGCTGTCTCTGACATGGACTCAGTGGTAGGCTCTTTGATCATCTCCCCATGGAGAGGCGTCTAACTAGGCCACAAAGAAAGAGGCTCTACCAGACCACAGAAGAGGACAATACAGCCACTCCTGATGAGACCTAATTGACTAGGATCAGAAAGAAGGAAAAGAAGACCTCCCCTATCATGCATGCAGAGGGTGGAGGAAGGGAGGGATTGGGACAAGAGGAGGGAGGGAACCACGGGGAGATACAAAGTGAATAAAGTGTAATTAATAAAGAATAAAAAAATAAGAAAGAGGATCTAGATAGTCCTGATGAGACCTAATAAGCTAGGGTCAGATATTAGGGGAGGAGGACTTCCCCTATCAGTGGACTAAGGCAGGGACATGGCAGGGAGAGAGGGAGGAAGGGTGGAACTGGGAGGAGATGAGGGAGGGGGCTACAGCAAGGATACAAAGTGAATAAACTGTAATTAATAATAATAATATAATAATAATAATAATAATAATAATAATAATAATAATAAAGAAATAAGGATCATTGCATTTTGGGGATGGAATTTCTTTATGGGGTAAGAAAAATTTAGAGAGGGTCTAACTTGTGTTTTAGGAGACATATAATGTTACAGATGGTCAGAGACAAGGGGTGATGAGGAGGTCAGATGGACCTCAGTTCTAATCTGTTTCACCAACATCAACTTGTCTTTCTATAACAGAGACAAAACTAAAAGAAAAAAAAAAAACAACCTGAGTTGAAACAAGCAAGAAGACCTGTTAATATTTAGTTCATCTCTCTCTGTGAGGGGCTTTCATCACTTTAGTTTTTAAGCAACAATGTTAATAACAGTATGCTTCAGTGTAATTGAAAACTATGCCCAGTAGAAAGTTGCAGCAAGAATATGCACAATTTCTGCCCATTATATTTTATGTTGCTGTACAAACTTCAATTCCATTTTGATTCATTCATATTCTATCAAGTCTTTCAAAGGTGGCTTACATATTAATATCTCAGTTGTGTGATTAGGTTTCATAATTACATGTGGGATAATCAGCAAAAGATAAGAGAAAGAAAAAGTAAATAATATAAGTATACTCATAGCAAAGCAAAAAAAAAAAATATATGACCGTCTACTGAATCCCCATTTTTGTGGTGTAGCAGAAAGGTTCTACTGACAACTATGCCTTTTAATTACTATTCTCTTATTCCGTTCTCTCTTTACTTTCAGTTGGTTGCATTTCATTACTCGGTAAGGTATGGAAATTATTAATTATGATCCATCTAAATGTTACTAGCCATGTACATATACGTGTACTTCTGTGACATTTTGGAACACAACTATAATGAAGACTAGCATCTTGTGAAAGATTAGCATGAAGAAGGAAAGGCTTTGAAGTTCATGCTTAGGGATTCAAACTTTATATTTCTGTATCAAAGCGTCTTTGATGTTTTCAGAGTCAGGGATCTGGCACATTTGCTAGCTTAACTTGACTTTCACATTCCTGGTTTAGAATACTGGCTTAAAGGGAAAACTCTAAAGCAAAAAGATGTGTTGGGACTATGACAATATTCTGTAGCAGGTGATGAGGATACAAATCAGCAAGCAAAGAAATAGAACCAGTTCTGGCACTTGAGGTTTGATTGAATTTGAAATCTATGAGTAGGACAGAGAAATCTGTTTTGTAACAAATTTCAGAAGTTATATAGTGGATGGGCATCAATCCTGACACAGAAACACAGTGTCACTTTGAGTATAATGGTGGAAAACAGAGACAATGAACAAATATCATTGGGCATCGAATGATTATCAGTATGTGTTAGGGATAATAATTTAATTGGAGGACTTATTTTTAGGATGAGAGGAAAACCATTCTCTAAAGAGGAAAAAAAATCATTTAAAAAGCCTCCTCCCCCTCCACTCTTCCTATGTGACAGTTGGTAAGTTGGCAAAATAATTTATAGAAAAGATTTGTAGAAATAGTAAAAAATGTTCTATACTATGTATATAGCATGTTTATTATCTGTATTTTAAGATTTATGTTATAAAAAGCCATTGTGCTTTTATTCAGTCAGGTTGACTGAAGATATTCAAAATTTATCATTTAAAAAGCTAGATGTGAAGTTTTGTCAGTTAAGGTAGCATGTTAGGTACCAGCCACAGACCCCAGGGCAATTCACCATAATGTTGACTACTGTGTTGTCGTTGATTCTTCACAATTAAAAGAGTGGGTGGACACGCTTTCTGTCCTTTACTCTTCACAGTGGCCTGAGATGCTGTGCACTCAAAGATTCTAGTCAGCAGAACTGACTGAAAAACTGGAGCAAAGGAAGAAAGACTCATGAGTAAAAGCTGCAGTCACACCCTTCTGACGTGGCTTCCAATATAGAGCGGCCTTCTGGAAAACCTCTAGTTCTCTTCCCAGAGCTGCTGGAATGGCTAGCTCATGATTCAGCAAAGTGGAGAAGAAGATCTAGGAGGAGAGGAGAGAGGGTGAAGAAAAAAAAAACATTTTAATTTAGTGAAGATGACTTTAGGAGTTCGCTTTAGAGTGACCAAGTCTCTTCAACTTTCACCTTGCTTCCTTCCACTTGACTAAACTGCAGACAGGCTTCTTTTAATTGTGACCTGACCTCTCTTTCTTAGAAAAATTTACATTAGGTGATTTAGAGGTACACATTCTTTACTTGCTTCTTTAAAACATATGGCAACTTCACAGCTTATAACCTGTTTTACTTTCTAGGAAATACCTTTATCAAGGACTTTAGAATCATCCCTTTGAAATATAAACATTTCTTTTGTGTGTGAGAGGATGAAAACCCAACTTCCAGGAACAAGTTAGCAAAAAGAAATGCATGCACACTCAGGAATAACTAAGTGTTAGACACCTATTCTCCAGTACCTTCCCCAGCTCGCCCTTCCCCAGCTCTCCCTTCCCCAGCTCGCCCTTCAACTTTTGATTGGGTTGAATGAAGTTTGTCTCCCACTGTAGTAGAACAGAATAATGTCTCCCTTGCCTGCAGAGCTTTGTTTATTGCAACATTTACTCTGACAAAAATGATTAGTGGAGAGGGAGGGAGGTTTTCATCAGAAGGAAGCTGTGCCCTTGAGATCTCCATGTATTCCAAGAGTTTCATTTATAGAGAGAATACAGACTAGAAAAGAAAAGGGAAATGGAGGAATTCAATGAAGTAGAGCATAGGATAGCTCTGAGAGTGTTTCCCCTGAGGGAGCCTTTAGAATGGAGTTGTATGCTTGTTGCATCAGTCAAGGGTCTTGGAAAAGAGAGAATCTTTTTTTATTAAATTTTTATATTAATTAAAGTTTATTCACTTTGTATCCCAGCTGTAGCCCCCTTCCTCATTCCTTCTCAATCCCACCCTTTCTCCCATGCCTCTCTCCAAGTCCACTGACAGGGGAGGTCCTCCTCACCTTCTATCTGACCCTACCCTATCAGGTATCATCAGAACTGTGGCCTGGCAAGGCGGCTCCTCCCTCAGAGGGAGGTGATCAGAGAGCCAGCCACTAATTTCATGTCAGAGACAGTCCCTGTTCCCTTACTAGATACTTGGATACTGAGCTGCCATGGGCTACATCTGTGCAGGAGTTCTAGGTTATCTCCATGAATTGTCCTTGGTTGGAGTATCAGTCTCAGAAAAGACCCCTGTGCCCAGATACAACAACAAAAAGAGAAAATATAAAAAAATTATTTATTTACTTTATATCTCAAACATAACTCTCTTCTTCCTCTTCTCCTAGTCTCTCTCTCCCTCTTCCCCCTCATCTTCCTCCCCTACTTCTCAGAAAAGGGGAGCCCATCTACCATCCTACCCCAGCACATCAAGTTGTATCAGGAACGAGCACATCCTCTTCCACAATGGCCCAGCAAGGCAGCCCTGCCAAGGGGAAGTGATTGAAAAACAGGAAACAGAATCCACGTCAGAGACTGGCTCCTTGTCCCTTTCTAGGAGACCCACATGAAGACCAAACATATGTACATTCCATCATATGTACACATATGTAGGGAACCTAGGTCCAGCGGATACCTGGTCCTTGGTTGTTGCTTGAGTCTCCACAAGCACCCTTGGATCCATGTCTTTTGGTCTTCTTGCAGAACTCCTGTTTCTTCTACATTTTTCTACTCTTCCCCTGCACACTTTCACAAGGATTTTCATGCTCAGCCTAATGCTTGGCTGTGAGTCTCAGGATCTGTTTCCATCCTTTGTTGAGCTCTCAAAGGACAGCTATGCTAGTCTCCTGTCTGCAAGCATAGCAGAGTATCAATAATAGTGTGAGGGGTTGGCTCTCACCAATGGGGTGGGCCAGGCATTGGTTGGACATTCTCTTAATCTCTGCTCTAAAAAAGGGGCTCCAGGGAGGATGCTTGAATCTCTCTCAGAAGGAGAAATAGAATAGTCAGTGGAAGTTGTTGAAGAGAGGGAACAGGAGAGCGTTCAGAGGGACATGAGGGTGAGGATTTGATGTGTGTGGGGGAGCAGGGGAGAAAGGTTAGAGTGCTTGCAGAAAGAAGAGAAACCATGAGTAGGGACATCTCTGAGACAAGTTGGAGACCTACAACAGGGTAGGTTCTTGTGAGGTTATGGGGTGAATCTAGTTAAGGCTTCCAGTAGTGGGGTTCATCATACTGCCGAGGCCACCCTCTCATCAGACATGACTCCTAGTAGAGGGAGGGGAACACCAACCCACCCACAAAAGCTTTAACCTGAATTTTACCCTGCCTGCAAGTTGTGTGGGGATAAAGATAGAGCAGAGAATATCTTAAATTTGGTTAACAAACATTTTGTTCCTATTTACCAATGGGTGTAAGAAACTCATGTAATCCTTTATAAAATGAGGAATATGAATATGAAGGGTTTGCCTCTGGCCTTATCACAGGTAGACAAGGGAAATGTGTATGAATCCTAACTAGGTCCTTGATCAGATTTGGATAAACTGCTTTCTAGAAAACCAGAGGCCGTGTATACATCAGGGAGGGATTACTCAACCGTGTGTTTATTGAGAATACAGGACACAGATAAAATTCAAGACTGACAGGATCTACAGGTCTGGCTTGCTGATCTACCTCAGGGAAAGCCAGCAGGTAAGCATCCAGGTAGGAGAGCTGTGGGGATGGCTGATGCTCTACAATAAACTTCATATGATAATGGATGCTGCCTCCTTTTCACCCTGCAAACCTTGATCAAGTTTGCCTTATGGCAAACCCTAATGGATCCAGACATACAGTGAGAAGATTTATGGAAAGCAGTTTCAGCTTGGCTATGTTGATGCAGTGCGAAGTCAACCCATGAATGAAATGAGAAGAAAAGTAAAGCATGGTGATTCTGAAGTGCTTGAGCCATGAGAATAAATCCAGCACAGTTAAGACATACCAATCTATGAGAATAGAAGCAGTTACAGTGAGGGTGACAGGCTGTATATGGATGAGGTTATTGATTAGGTGAACAGCTCTGCCCTCCATAGTAGGATGTATCTGTAGTTCTCCGTGCAATTTTTGGAAGACTGGTGCATTCTATTTTAGTCATTTATTTTTCCTACATAGGAATTCCTGAGTAGGAGGTCAGAAATGGTTTCAACATCTTGTGATTGCTATTATATAACATTGTGTCTGGCTGATATAACAGGCTCATTACAGACTTGCTACACGAACGGTTGAATGAGACAGTGATTTCTATTGAATGGCGGATATGAATGCAAGACTATAACAAAGGAAAGAAACATGTGTACACACACATGTATTTATAAAGCTTTCTATGAGATAATTCTTTTCACATAAACAAAATTAAAACCAACAGCAGTAGCAACAACAGTTTATACTGACACATTGAGTCTGACAGTAAGAAGTTTCAATATTGTGTGCTATCAGGGAACATTTTAAATAAAGTCAGGGCTTTATTTTCAAGACAAACTTCTTTCAAGATGTGTTCTTTTATCACATTTAAATTAGTAGAAACTACTACAATGCATGACTGTGGTTCAAACATATTCTCTATTTGGGAATGCTGTAAATTCTATAACATGTATACATGCTAATATAACCAGTTTTTTTCTGCCCTAGACTGCTGTTGCCTCTCATTACTAAGCACACTGTGTAAAAGGCTCATGCAGCCCAGACTCCCTTCATTCCTTTCCAGCCCTAATCTAAAAACCCTGTCTAATCCGTGTGAATTTCCTCCTTCCCATTCTCTTCACCAACACTCTCTTTAAATGTTTCCTGGATCTATCCCAAATCTTGTAAGAGAATCAACTCTGCTTTATTCTTATTGTAATTTTAAATTTCCTTTTGATGGATACATAATATTAATGGGGTGTCGAGTGATGCTGTGATATGTGTATATATATTGCACAATGTTTAAATCAGGTTAAGTATGCCTGTTTTCACAAACATTTGTCATTTATGGTAAAAACTTTCAAGATCCGTTTTTGAATGTTTTGTCACCTACCGTGTGTACAGTACATTATTGTTGTCTACAATGACTTTACTGTGCAGACATGTGCTAGAGTGTCTTCCTTTTTACTGCACATCCTGATTAGCCTGCTTCTCACTCTTCATCATCCTAACTGAAAGTAACAGTAAAGTCCAGAAAGGCTTCGAATATACATGCATAAATATATACACATACATACATATATACATATACACATTCATACATATGTACATGATATATAACATATATAACAAAGACATGTATAACAATAAATATATAGCAGACATATATGTATGTAAAACATGTACATGTTTGGATGGTTTTTGTCTCACGACACTGTATTTGCTTTAACTTTACATTTCTTTTGCTTATGTATTATGGTTTCAGATTTTGTGTTTTCATAGGATTTCTGTGTGTGTGAGTGTGTGAATGAGCGGTTTTCTACACCTCTATGTATTTCTTTTACTTTTTTTATATAGCTCCATTTGTTTCTGTTTATTTGTTTGTTTTGTCCTATTCTCTTTCACATTTTTGTTTTAGGTGCTTATTTGCTTTTAAATGAAAGAAAGAATGAAAGGGTGCCATTTGGTTTGGTGTTGGGGTGGAAGGGATCTGGGATGACTTAGGGGAAAGAAACCATGATCAGAATATATTATAAAAAAAAACTTTCAATAAAAATTAAAAGCATTTAATTTGTTTTTAACTGTCAAGTCCCTCCACGGCTGTACCCCAAATCTGCTTTTGTTCCTCCTCTGGATTTGTTTACACTTAATCAAATGTTGCTTGGTCATTGTGACAGCGTGATAGTTCTGCATGATGGAAAACACTTGGCATTTAATTTATTCAAGAAGTTTCAATAGTGGCCACTGAATATAAGCATATTTCTAAGTGACTTTTGTAAGGACAAGTCACATAAAGATAAGGGCATGACAGATGCTATTGTATCTTCATTTTACGGATGAGAAGATGAAAACCCAGACAATGTAGTTAATTTCTTCAAATTATAAGATCAATGACAAAGCCAATGATTCGATCTGAAAAGTCTGGCTCCAGAGACCAAACCCTTCATATCTACACTAATGCCTCTCTCTCCAAGACAGAATTAGTTGGAGAATGTACTTTTAAAAAGGTGAAACTGAATTAAGAAAAATAAAGGTACAGATTCAGAATTCAACCTACAAAGCTGATCAACAGCAAATAATTATTGGAAAAGAGTAAAAAGAAGAAAAGAGTGTAGAATGATGGAGATACATAGGAGCAGAAAAGTGCTCAGAAAGGACAGGATTATAGGAGTCAAACTTTAGGAAAACAGCGTCCAACATATCAACTACCATGCAACATGAATTTCTTTTCTTTTTGTGTTCCTTCTATAAGTCATTAGGAGCTAAGTTTGAAATATTTCCAAGAGAGATGAAGGCGAAGATGATCTGTGGGTAAGAATGGCAGGGGACAATTGAGAGTACAGGAGAAACATGTTAAGATGAGTGTCTGTGCAAAAGAGGAGGCCAGTGGCACATTTAGGAAATAGTTGGCAGCATTTGTGGTCTGCAGGAGACCTTGGAGTCTAGAGTGCTGGAAAAAATGCATACATGTTTAAGTTCTGTAGGTGCTAGTAAGCTAACAAAGGTGGGAACGACTGCATCCCGGGACTGTGTGAGCAGCAGTCTCTAAATTGCCTGCAGTCATTCTGGTGATGCCCTCAGTGCGCTAACAGGACCGGGAAGGAGACTCAGAGCTTCTTTCAGGTCATAGCGTCTGTAGAAACAGGAGGCCACAGGCTGGTAAAAAGCCTATGACAAATTATCAGCAGGAATAAATCTCCTCCGTTCCACTTACAGAGAGTGTTGGGAGAGAGGCTCGGTTCGTGGGAGGGACTTCTACAGTTTTCCCGCAGGCTCCATTTCTGACAGGTGATCAGCCACTTGATGTGGCTGTCCTGGCAGCCACCAATCGTTTGCTGGGGCCTTTGTTCTCCAGATGGCGCAGGTGCAACGGTTAGAGGAGACCATCTAGTCTGTCAGTGTCCGAGAACTCTGGAACAGCTCCGGAAGTGAGTCTTCCTCAGACAGATGCTGAAGTGCGCCTATTCGTTCATCTGAAGAGAGGGAGAGGGATTTTCTTTACAGCTGTATTGCAGTATGTGCTCACAGTCATTTTATTTGCTGCCCCGTGTTGGTGGCTGTAACTGTTTGTTAGCATTTTTGCACCCATTTGAGAAAATGTGCAGAACAGACAAAAACAAAAAAAAAAATTGCTCTGCTCTTCTGAAGTTGGAAACAAGCACCCCCGTTCATGCCGCGCTTCTCACATCTTTGTGATTTTGGTCCATTGTTCAATATTGGAACCTGATCTTCGGATCATGATGCTGAAATGTCTGGGGTTCCTAAGCATAACGCGGTTGCGTATGCTCTGCAGAGATGTGATTTAGGGAAGCTGCACTCAGGAATGAGTTTTATTTAATACGTAGGACTGAGGGTTTAGCTCTAATGAATCAATAATATGCACACTTAAAAAAGGAAGAGGAAACCTGTTGATTTATATATTACACCATTTCAGAATTAGCTCCCTTAACATTTACAAAAGAAACTAAAGAAAATAGGTAACGGTAGTTCTGTTTGCGGATTCATCTCAGGGCATCTCATTTGGATGAAACAGCATAATGAGTAGCCTTGTTTTGAAACTGCAAAGGAAGAAATTCAGATGTGTTAGTTAAGGTAAAGAAGTTGTCCAGCCTCTCTGGGCCAGTGGTATCTGAGTTGGCTATTTCAAGGAGTAGAATCCTTTGATTAATGTGGTGGTTAAATCTATTGGGAATTTCCAGATCACAATGTTGCAGAAGAATGTTCAAAACACTTGAAAAGTGTTGCATGGGAAAAGGTGAGGTAGAAGAGCAGGTTTTATACTAATGAGGACTACCTTATTTGTAAGGTCATCGCCAAGTTAAACAAAAGACATTTTACTTGGAGAACGTGTGACAAAGTTAGTGGGAAGCTATTTATTTACCAGGAGCAATAGTTGACTATTCTCTAGTGTGATGTTTGCAAAAACTTTATAGATGGTAACTATGGTGAATAAAGAAATCCATTCTTTAGGCATGCAAGTTCATATTATCTATTTTTTTCTTCAAGAAATCCACTTGCCCAAGGTGAGCATTTTCATGGTGAGCAATGTTTTCTTAGACTCATTGGCAATCCATCCTTTCATCTAACTCTATCAGCAGGTAATTATTCAAGATGTGGTACTTATCTTTCTGGGTCTTGTGTGTCTCACTCAGATTGGTTGTTTCTGGTTCCATCCATTTATCTGCGGATCTCATAATTTTATTTTCTTATAAGCTGAATAATATACATTGTATAAATATGCCATGTCTTGTTGAGCGTTCATTGGTCGGTTGCTTCCACATATCACAGATTTCTCTATATTTGGATACAGTTTTGTGCTTATATGGTTAACAATGGTATAACTACATCATATGGTAAATATAAATCGAACTTTTAAAAATTATGTCTTAAAGGGGTAACAGGATGCTTCATTTTCTAGTAGGGACAAACATACCTGAAAGATTTTGATTACTGTCATTCAAAATTTAACCCATACTTCTGCATCCTAAGTAGGACTTACTAGGTAAATGAGTCTTGTCGTATTAAATAATATCTAATATATCACAGATGCCATTAGTGTAACCATTTTGAGCTATTAGATATTTTTGTAAATGTAGAAGTCTAAAAGTTTCGTTTCTTTTCTTTTCTTTTCTTTTCCTTTCTTTTCTTCTCTCTCTCTTTATAGAGACAGTGTTTCTCTATGTAGTCTGGCTATCTTGTACTCCATTTGTAGACCAGGCTGACCTTAAACTCACAGCCATCCTCCTGCCTTTACCTCCTGAGTGCTGAGATTAAAGACTTGTGCCTCCATGCTAGGATTAGAAGATAAAATTTCAAACTAAATAGGAGATGCTCCAAGATGGCAGCAACCTGCGCATACTGTATCTGAAGGGCAGAAGATCCCAAACTCCAAAACTGGTGAGTGGAGAGACATCTGAAGCCAGAACATCGATTTTGAGGCTTTCTGAGCTAGAGGGGACAACCCACGAGCTGGGACAGTTAGGATCCAGGCACTTGCCACCCTGCTCTGCTGCTAAGGCAGCTACAGCTGCCCCAACCACTGGCCTCCCTGCTCGGTGACTGAGATGGCAGAGCCAAGGCTGTACAGGCCTCCCAGCTCAGTGACTGAGAGCAGAAGGGGCCTCAAGTACAGGAGTCCCTGCTCAGCCGCTGTAGTGGACATCCTTCACCCCAAGCAGAAGCATCCACACTCCATGACTGAGATAGCAGAGGAAGCACCAACTAAAGGCCTCCCTGAATGGCCAAACAGAAGACACCACTGACAGATTATCTATGCTTTCATTTGCCTCTGCTGGCACAAATCTGAGAGAAGGGAACTTAGAGAACTTGGAGGACCCCTGTGCTTTTCACACGGGCCAGTGAGTGAGTGAGTGCTCCTTCAAGTGAGTGCATGCAGAGGCCCAGATCCAGCGTCCCTCTACACTAGCAGACAGACATCGGATCCCTCCCTCCCACACCCCACTGTGAGCAGTGCAGGCATCCTTGGGACAGTGTACTCAACATTGAAGGCCCCACTCTGTGTGTCTCCCAGTGGAGTCCAGGCAAACAATTCCTGGAGCCAAAAGAGTGCAACCCAGACAGATCTGAATGCTTGGAGCACACACAAAGCTGCCACAGGCCTGTGGACCACTGAGCCATTCAGGGCACCTGCATATGCTCACTGCACCTGCGAAATGCACCAGAACCCCCACATATGCTTATGTTCCACCCTTCCAGGTATCTACACACTAGCACCCAGTCCTCCAGGGCACACTTCCATGCATACTCCTGCGCCTGTGCACATGTACCTGCGACCTTTGAAGATACAGAAATAAACCCACACACCTACAGATACTTGGTTTTTGACAAAGAAGCCAAAACAATACAATGAAAAAAAAAAAAAAAGACAGCATCTTCAACAAATGATGCTGGTCTAACTGGATGTCTACACGTAGAAAAAAGCAAATAGATCATATTTATCACCCTGCACAAAACTAAAGTCCAAGTGGATCAAAGACCTCAACGTAAAACCAGACACACTAAACCTGTTAGAAGAAAAAGTGGCGAAGAGCTCTGAATTCTTTGGCATAGGAGACAACTTCAAAACAGAACGCCAACAGCACAGGCTCTAAGAGCAACAATCAATAAATGGGATCTCATGAAACTGAAAAGCACAGGACACTGTCATCAGAACAAAATGACAGCCCACAGACTGGGAAAGAATCTTCACCAACCGTATCTCTGAAAAAGGGTTAATATCTGGAATATATAAATAACTCAAAAAGTTAAACCCAAAATATCAAGTAATCCAACTAAAAAGTGGGGTACAGAGCTAAACAGAAAATTCTCAATACAGAAATATCAAATGGCAGAGAAACACTTAAAGAAATGTGCCATGTCCTTAATCATCAGGGAAATGCAAATCAAAACGACCTGAGATTTTACCTTATACCCATCAGAATGGCTAAGATCAAAAACTCAAGTGACAACACATGCTGGAGAGGATGTGAAGAAAGGGGAACACTCCTCCATTGCTGGTGGGAATGTAAACTTGTACAACCACTTTAGAAATCGATCTGGCACTTTCTCAGAAAATTAGGAATGCTCGACCTCAATATCCAGCTATCCCACTCCTAGGCATATATCCAAAAGATGCTCAAGTATACAAGGACATTTGCTCAACCATATTCATAGCAGCTTTATTTGTAATGATCAGAATCTGGAAACAACCTAGATGTCCCTCAACTGAGGAATGGATACACAAATTGTTGTCCATTTACACAATGTACTACTACTCAGCAATTAAAAACAAGGAAATGATGAACTTTGCAGGCAAATGGTGGGAACCAGAAAAGATCATCCTACATGACGTGACCCAGAAGCAGAAAGATACACATGGTATATACTCACTTATATATGGATATTAGTATATAATATAGGATAAACTTACTAAAATATATACTCCTAAAGATTCTAAACAAGGGAAGTTGCTCAATCCTCACTCAGAAAGCAAATGGGATAGACAATAGAAGCTGGAGAAAACAGGGAACAGGACAGGAGCTTACCAAAGAGGGCCTCTGAAAGACTCTACCCAGCAAGGTACCAAAACAGATGCTGAGACTCAGAGCAAAACTTTGGGCAGAGTGCAGGAAATCTTATGAAAGAAGGGAGAGATAGAAATACCTGGAGGGGTCAGGAGCTCCACAAAGAGACCAACAGAACCAAAAATCTGGGCCCATGGCTCTTTGCAAAGACCACTATTCCAATCAAGATGCATTAATGGAGATAACCTAGACCCCTTGCTCAGATGTAGCCCATGGTGGCTCAGTCTCCAAAAGGCTTCTCTAGTAAGAGGACCAGATGCTGTCTCTGTCACGTACTCAGTGGCTGGCTCTTTGATCACCTTCCCCAGATGGGGGCACAGCTCTACCAGGCAACAGAGGAAGACAATGCAGCCAGTCCTGATGAGACCAGATAGGCTAGGGTCAGAAAGAAGGGGAGGAGGTCCCTCCCCATCAGTGGACTTGGAGAAGGGAAGGATTAAAGGAAGGGAGGGTGAAATTGAGAGGGAATGAGGGAAGGTCTACAGCTGGGACACAATGTGAATAATTTGTAATAATCAAAAAAAATTAAAAAAATAGAAATTTAAACTAAACAAGGATAGATAATGACTAAAGGATTACTTTCACACTAAAACGGTAAAGGAACATTTTATCAGAATTTTTTTTTTATTATTCTCATTAGTTACATTTTGTTAATTCTGTATCCCAGCTGTATCCCTCATTCCCCCCCCAATCCCACCCTCCCTCCCTCATCTCCTCCCTGCCCCTTTCCAAGTCCACTGAGAGGGGAGGACCTCCTCCCCTTTCATATGACTCCGTTTTGTCAGGTATTTGTTAGCATTGAATTTATCCTTACCTGTAAAGAGACTGACACTTGCAAAATACAGCGGCTGCATGATGCCTCTGACTTGGATTCATTATGGTATCTCCTGTGAGGTGCTTGGTTTACACACAACATGGGGATTGAAATGTGGCTTTCTGCCCTAGTATAAATAAGCACATTGACGTCACATGCTTCAGCTAGCAGCTTACAGGTCTTAGAGAAAGACTTTAACTTGAAAACCAAAACACTTCTCTCAAAAATTAACCTTAAGTGCTCCTCAGGTTTGCTAAAGCTGTGTCGCTTTTCATACCAGCACATTTGTCTGGATATCTCACAGGCAAGGCCTATGGGGAAGGACTGCACTTTGTCGCATAGTTCCTTTCTTTTCCACACAGTGGGCATACTGCTATTAACAGGCAGTCTTCATAGAGCCTTTCTTGTCAAGACCTTATTGGAAACAGAAATCTCTTCTGTCTGCCGAGTGTGAGGACCTGAGATTCACGTTCTGGCATAGGGAAGCTGTCGACACAATCTAATGATTGGGCTGATGTCCAATTTTCTAATATTGACCTGGTTCTTAAGAATCTCAATAAAGCAAAGTAGTAATGGCAGCCACAGCAAAATGAACAACTTAAGAAAGCTTCATATTTTGTGGAGAGCTCTATTGGTTTCCTATGGCAACATGTAATATGTGTTTACTACCTGTGATGTATTAGTATCAAATTCCCAACAAGTTACTGACCCCGAAATCAGGCATTGCCTAGCTATGGGAATCAGGTACCCACATACAGACACTCAGAGCTGATGTTCTCTGATTTAATGGAAGTTCAAATATTTATGAAGCCTGTGAAAATCATGTTTCAAATGATAATTTTCATAAAACCGTTCTGATTTAAGATGAATTTTTTTCTTAAAATTGGTCGATGGAAAATGAAAGCCAATGGTTGCTTTTTTAGTCAACTCTTTCCCTCAGGCAACAGCAACTTTACAGGAAATACAAAAGCTTTGAATTATCTGACTAAGCTTCTTTAAATTTACATCACCTATGCTTAAAAAGCAATTCCTGTAAAGCTTTTTTTTTTTTTTTCCCCTCTGTAGATACAAACTGAATACATTGAGTTGGTTTGGAGTCAAACGATGTATAAATGAAGCATACTGGTGGTGTAATAGGATATTTTAT
Organism: Psammomys obesus; assembly: GCF_907164565.1. Lineage (NCBI taxonomy): Eukaryota > Metazoa > Chordata > Mammalia > Rodentia > Muridae > Psammomys > Psammomys obesus. The sequence goes on along the minus strand of NW_026596117.1, from coordinate 8,973,896 downwards.
TGCAAGTATATGCAAAGCAATATTCACATCAGGTTAAACAAGTCTATTTTCTGAAACACTGATCATTTTCTGGGAGGAAACTTTAAAAATGACTTTCTTCTTCTACCTTTTGGCTGTGTTGTACTATATTGTATGCCCTGAAATGTCCTGCTTCTTGTGACCTTTAACTTAGTGCTCATTGATCAGCTTTTCAAAATAACCATGTCTCCTATTTTCCCTAGTGTCTATTAACCAACATTCTGCTTTCACCTTCAAAGGTATGGCTGGGTGAGTGAGATTATGTGATCAAAAACTCTGTATGTATCATACAAATTGTACTAAATTTACTCAGGTTTCTCAGGATGTTTCTTGCTTGCTTGTCTCTTTTTAATTCTTTTAAAATTTATTTATTATTTATGACAATTTATTCACTTTGTATCTAAGTTGTAAGTCCCTCCCTCTTCTTCTCCCAGTCCCACCTTCCCTTCTTCTTCTCCCCCATGCCCCTCTCCCAGTCCACTGAGAGGGGAAGTCCTCCTCCCCTTATTTGTTCCTAGCCTATCAAATATCATCAGAAATCTCTTTATTGTCTTCCTCTGTAACCTGGTAAGGCTGCTCTCCCCTCAGGGGGAGGTGATCAAAGAGCCAGCCACTGAGTTCATGTCAGAGACAGCCCCTGCTCTTCTTATTAGGGAATCCATTTGGAGACCCAGCTGTCTATGGGCTACATCTGAGCAGAGGTTCTAGGTTATCTCTATGCATGGTCCTTGGTTGGAGTATTGGTCTCTGCAGGAGCCCTTCGGCCCAGATTTTTTGGTTCTGTTGGTCTCTTTGTGGAGCTCCTGTCCCCTACAGGTCTTTCTTTCTCCCCCTTCTTCCATAAGATTCCCTGCACTCTGTCCAGAGTTTGGCCACGAGTATCAGCGTATGCTTCAATACCCTGTTGGGTAGAGTTTTTAGATTCCCTCTGTGGTAGGCATCAAGTCCTGTTCCCTGTTTTCTCCCGATTCTGATGTGTATCCCATTTGCCCTTCTGAATGAGGACTGAGCATCTTCCCTAGGATTCTCCTTTTTGTTTAGCTTCTTTATGACTATAGATTTTAGTATGTTTATATTATATTATATGTCTAATATCCACTTACAAGTGAGTAAGTATACCATGTGTGTCTTTCCGCTTCTGGGTTACCTCACTCAGAGAAGAGCTTTAGTTTTCTGCTCTAGTCTACTTTGTCCTTATCACATTGAGCTAGATCAATACATGATCTCATTTTTTCTATATTTTCAAAAATCTCATGCAAAGAGCCAGTCGCACATGTAATGTTTTTCATGGAATTTTAGGATGATGGTAGGAATTCCATGTTGCATCTCCAAATAGATTTATTCCAGAAGTCTCTTCTACTTTACTATTACCTGTCATTATCAGATATTGCCAGGATCCAATCTTTTCCCTTGACTGGTGATTCCTGCTCCTGCCTCTCCTTATGACACTTTATGCTTCATTCTGTAGAATTCCTCAAAATTATGTCTCTTTCTTTCTCCGTTCCACACCTTACTAGCTTAGTTCCCTTTTTTTTCTGGAAATATATATTCCCACACTCAAGTTAAAATAAAGTAAAATTGAGAAAGAAGGGTCAAAGCAAACAAGAGACAAGGAACAGAGAAAATATTGGCAAGGAGCAAGAAAGGCACACAGAGTGAACATGGACATGAGAGTTGAGCATAGTATCGTGTGAACTGAGACTCTTTTAACATGCATCCTAAGAAGACAGTGAGAGATGGCCAGGTCAGGCATCTCGTGGCTTTATTCACATAGGTATAGGTATACAGTCATGAAGTGTTGACTTAATATTAACTAGATATTTTCAAATTTTACTTATTGTTATATCAGAGTCACTTTGGCATTAAAAGGAAAGGTTCTTTTGGTAATGACATGTAGAAACTCAGAGATGAGAGGAGGACAAAATAGGCTTGTAAGTGTTTCCGCTTTCTGCAGAGTTCTCAAGGTTTCAGTTAACATCAGAAAATAACCAGATAAGATGGGACATGGTAAAAAGTTTGAGAAATGAAAAGTCTGTATGAATCCCCTTAAATTTAGTGACTCACAGGTAGAAATGGAAATTGAATGCTATGAAAAGTTACTGTATTCTCTGGAGTCCATTGATATCGTTGAAGTGAAATTTCTGTTCTTTCCCCCTAAGTTTTACTTAAAACTGTCAAAAATTGAATAGTATCATTAAAAATAGAAACTTGCATAGTACAGGTCAAATTCTTGCTTTTCTCATTGTTCATATTCTAAACTTGGCCAGTTTATGAACTTTCACAGTAGCAGCACAAATGTTATGGGAAATAACTAGTCTTCTTTTATTATTGTTGACTTTAAGCCCTCTGCATAAGGTGGAACCCATACTTTATACTTCTAAAATTGCAGAGGGCCTAAAACTTCATAGGTCAGGCTCAGAGAAAATGCTCATGGGATTATCTTGATGCATATTCTAAGAATCAGTGGATTTTACTTCAGTTGTTAGCTCTTGAGGATTTTTTTTTTATTTGAAGACCATCAATCTTTTGGCTGTCTCATTTGTCTCATTAGAAACATGCACAGAGATGAATAAAAATATTTCTTCTGTGTTACACAACCCTGTGGAAAACCATTGATGCTAGCTCTCAGTACTTCAATTTTTTTCTCCACATTTATTCATTGCCCTTAGTTTGAAGTAGTACACTGTGTATATTATGTCATTGTGTATAGCATGTCATTTATATCATTAATTGTCTAGTATATCATTGTGTGTAGTATATCATTGTGTATCCTATATTACTGGTATAGTATATTCTTTTACTTCTCCCTTCAATGTATATCCTTATAGGTATCTGACTTAGTATCTTCAGTATGTGAAATTCATCAAACTTTCATTAAATATTTAAAATAATTGAAAGTGTAAACATTTCATATGCTCATGTGCTTTGTCCTTTTAATAGGAGTCATATAAGTGGAAAGGAGTGACAAAGAGTCTGTTCTAATGGTATAGCACTCTCTCAATGGAAAGACCATGGAGGAAACAAGAATAAAAAACTTACAAATGTTATAAACTGTAGTTCAAATCTGCTTCTCTGGATAATTTGCAGTGAAGTTGCCTTGCAGACTTATTTATGTGTTTGTTTAATTTTACTAAGGTATTAAAAATCTACTTTAAGTATATCCTATTAAAAATATAGACCCAAACTAGAGATCAATGAAAATCATAAAACACTCCATAAGTTACTTAATGGTCTGGAGACATTTTATAGCCAACAATAGACAAACTATTTCTATTAGGGTAATAAATCATCTTTTCATATTCCACTGCAATAGGAAACATAATTTACATAATTTCCAAAGGGTTATAATTAGAATTTTCTGGATTATCATGCCTATTTGCACATATACTAGAAATGCTCTTAGTTTGTATTATCTGAATAGGAATGAGTTGTATTGGAAAGATGTTTCATTTTAATAATATAGAAAGAGACTTCTAGGCAATTATCTAGTTTTGTAGCTGAGGTAAACAATGTTTCATTAAGTTATTCTCTAAAACAAACAATCGCCTAAGTAGGTCATTTAGAAATTTGTTTTTACAATCACTTATCAAAACACAGAAATGAAAATTTTCACTAGACAGCTTTTTAATAGGTTCCACCATAAGGAAATGACCTTTTTTATACTTCTATATGAACTTTGAAGAAGTTGCTGCGGCATTGAGAAAAACACAGATGTGGCAGTTAAAACAACATTAGGAAATTTCAATGAGTTTGCTAGAGGAATATTAATAGATGGCATTTTTCACTTCAGTTTTCAAGAGGGGCAAAATAAAAACTATGTGTGTAAAAGTTGAACTTGATTCAGTAGTGTGTCATAAAGGGTATTGAAGCATAGCGGATAGGTGTCTTGTTTTTAATGATGACTTAGTACATTTTGGGGTGTTGGTTTAAGAAAGCTTTACACACAGAGAGAGACACACACGCTCCCATCACTTCTGCTTTCAGTTGTTGGAGTGTCTCTGTTCTTGGATCTGCGTAACTTCTTTGTTCCTTTACCTATTGTTGGCCTGAGCTGCGTATGAAGTCCTTTTTAGATCTCCAGCTCTGATTCTGTGATTCTACTTCTATTTTTCGTGCATCCAGTATGATTATGGTGAGCCAACTGAGATAAAGATGTGGTTTGTATTCCGTTTCTGGACTTCCTAGTTTTTTCGAGACTATATAGCACAAATAAAAAAGGTTTGATGAGGAAAACAATACAAAATAACTCATTTCTTCAATCATTAATTCACTCATTTGTTCAGGTTATATGTTTACTTACCATCTACTAAAAATCACACTGGTACAAGAGATATAAATAAGACTTGGTTTCATTTCAGTTCACTTCATAATAGTGCAGTTCAATTCAATAAAGTACAGAAGCTCTCAGTGGAGCAGGAGAGGAAAGACACGAATGTTTTTAAATGTTATGCAGTGTTACTGTCCTGGATATACACAAAAGTCACAAAAATAGGACCTGTCTTTTGTTGTTGTTGTTTGTTTGTTTGTTTTGTAATCTGGCTGCTAGGAAGGTAATGCATGACCTCAGTACTGAAAGGAAATATATATATATATATATATATATATATATATATATATATATATATATATTTTTTTTTTTTTTTTTTTTACAAGAGCCAAGAAGGTCATATTGGGAGGAGGGAGAAGTGTGAGAAACAGACACGCATGTTGTTACTGCAGTACAAATGGATAGAAAGCCTTCAACTTAGAAGAGGGTGTACCAGATTATCCAAAATACAGGCTTGTTCCTTGTGATGAATGCAGCAGGGGTTTGCTTGGTGTAAAGCATCATAATGATCCAGAATGCAATGGGACTTCTGAAGATGTTAATTTTGCACTGACCTTTAGTTTTCTTTTCTTTCTAGTATGCTTCGGGGATATAGCAATTTTGTAATAGTTTACAGTTACTCAGCCACACTGTTCATTTATAACCAAACAAACTATTTTAAGAGTGTCAATAAACAGCTATTGTAATCCTAATAATCAGGAAACCTTTCTATTGACTTTTCCATTCTCCTTTTGTTATTTATCTGCATATAGTCATTTGAATGGATCTTTCATAACCAGAACTTTTACAGATACAAGTAGTAAAAGATTTTTGCTTTTATTCTTCTAAAACAAATACTTTAGGAAATTCATGATTTTTCATTTGAAACAATATTTGAAAGGTATCTTCACATGCAACATGTTCCATGAGATGGCGAGATTTAAGTTAATGACATGTCAGCATACAGTAGTTTTGGGCTTTTTGCCAAAGCTCTGATCCTGGGTAATATCAGTTTGTTTTAAATTACAGTAGTGTGGAAAAGGCCATCATGACAATGTTTAATCAAGATTGTCTTTGAGAACATGTTTTCTTTGCAGAACACAAAATCTTCTCCTTTTGCATTCATTGTAAATTCACTTATTTATCTTTGTCTTTTATGTAAATACTTTGAAGCTTTGGGGCAATTTGCACATGCACAGCATAACAGAAAACAGAATTATGACTTGGAAAGAACATTACTGAAAAATTATTTGTTCTTCTTATATGTTGTAAGAAAGAAAAGATGAAGATCAATTACCTATAAAAGTTAAAATAATAATTTGTGGCTTTTCTCAAAAACAATTTGATTATAGCATACAATACTGTAATTTCACGAATGATTTTAACTTGTTAATTATACAAAGAACAAACTTTCTAAAGAATATGTCTTGGTAGGGTCACTAATACAGAGAAAAAACATAAACCAAACAATCTGTTCATTCTCTTTTATTAAAAACAGTTTTTTTTTTACACAGATTATATTTTGATTATGCTCTCTGGTCCTCCTACTCCTCCCAGATCCTCCTTCTTCCTCACTCACCCAAATCCTTACCTTTCTCTCTTTTATTAGAATGCAAACAGGCATCAAAAAATAATAAAGTAAAATAAGATAAAATAAAAACAAATGCTAATAGGACAAAATAAAACATAGGAAAAGGATGGAAAAGAGAATTAAAAGCTGCAAGGGAAAAGAGAAGTTCAAGAAACACGTACAGACAAAGAGATGCACATATTCACACACGGAGAAATCTTATGAAAACCAAACAGGAAACCATAACACGTACCCAAAAGAGCCGAGAAAAACAAAAAGCCCTGGCAAGTCAGTTTGAGACAAAAACTTTTCAGAATGTCATAAAGACAGAGTTTTGTGTTGTCCATCTACTGCTTAGAATGAAACCACACTTGGAGAATAGTTTGTTTTTTCCTATGGTACTCTTTTGGAAAAAAAACTAAATTTTCTTTGGTAAGCAGTTGGCAATTGCAGATAGATTCTGGGTTAGGGATGTGGGCTTGTGTCCTTTTCTCCTCTCACCCCATCTGACTCAGAGCTGTGCAGGTCCTGTTTATGCTTCCTTGGTCTCTGTGAGGTCACAGTCTTTCAGTGTTTACAGGTTTTGTTTCCTCCATCTCCTCCGGCTCTTCCACTATTTCTGCCTCTTTTCCACAGAGTTTGCTAAACCGTGAAGTGAGGGATTTGGTACAGACATCCCAATTATAAATGAGTCCTAAAAGGTCTTTTACTCTCTGTATATTATATGTAAGTGGGTCTCTGTATTTGTTCCCATCCATTCCAGGAGGAAGCCCTCTGGTGATGGATGAGCAAGACAGTGAACTATAACAGGATGTCATTGGGAGTCTTTTATTGCTGCCTTCTTTTAGCAGAACAGTGGCAGCATTTGGTTTTCCCCCAGGTCCCTGGCACATTTAGTGAAGAAGATATCAGAAGATGGAAAGATCTCCCATGCTCATAGATCGATCAGATTAACATAGTGAAAATGGACATTATGCCAAAAGCAATCTACAGATTCAATGCAATCCCCATCAAAACACCGACACAATTCTTTACAGAACTTGAAAAAACAATTCTCTATTTCATATGGGAAAAAAAACCCCAGAACTGCTAAAACAATCTGTATAATAGATCTTCTGGGGTATTTCCACTCCTGATTTCAAGCTGTACTATAGAACAATAGAAATAAAAACTGCATGGTATTGGCAGAGAAACAGAATGGTGGATCAATGGAAACAAATAGAAGACCCAGAAATAAATCCACACACCTACAGATACTTGATTTTTGACAAAGAAATCAAAACAATACCATGGAAAAAAAAAGACAGCATCTTCAACAAATGGTGCTGGTCTAACTGGATGTCTACATGCAGAAAAATGCAAATAGATCCATATTTATCACCCTGCACACACCTAAATTCCAAGTGGATCAAAGACCTCAACATAAAACCAGACACACTAAACCTGTTAGAAGAAACAGTGGGGGAAAGCCTTGAACTCATTGGCACAGGAGACAAATTCCTGAAGAGAACACCAACAGCACATGCTCTAAGATCAACAATCAATAAACGGGACCTCATGAAACTGAAAAGCTTCTGTAAAGCAAAGAACACTGTCATCAGAACAAAGCGATAGCCAAAAGATTGGGAAAGGAACTTCATCAACCCTGTCTCTGACAGGAGGCTAATATCTGGAATATACAAAAAACTCAAGAAGTTAAACACCAACAAATCAAGTAATCCAATTAAAAAGTGGGTACAGAGCTAAAGAGAATATTCTCAATACAGGAATATCAAATGGCAGAGAAACACTTAAAGAAATGCTCAACGTCCTTAGTCATCAGGGAAATGCAAATCAAAATGACCTGAGATTTTACCTTACACCCATCAGAGTGGCTAAGATCAAAAACTCAAGTGACAACACATACTGGAAAAGATATGGAGAAAGGGGAACCCTCCTCCATTGCTGGTGGGAATGTAAACTTGTACAACCACTTTGGAAATCAATCTGGCCCTTTCTCAGAAAATAAGGAAAAGTACTACCTCAAGATCCAGCTATACCACTCCTAAGCATATATCCAAAAGAGGCTTAAGTATACAAGGACATTTGCTCAACCATGTTCATAGCAGCTTTATTCATAATAGCCAGAATCTGGAAACAACCTAGCTATCCCTCTGGAAGGGATACAGAAATTGTGGTCCATTTACACAATGGAATCCTACTCAGCTATTAAAAACTAGGAAATCATGAAATTTGAGGCAAATAGTGGGAACTAGAAAAGATCATTCTAAGTGAGGTAACACAGAAGCAAAAAGACACACATGGTATATACTTACTCATAAGTGGTTCTCAGACATAGAATATTAAACCATACTAAAATTTATAGTCTTAAACAAGATAATCAACAAGAAAGACCCTAGGTAATGTTCAATCCTCATTCAGAAAGGTAAATGCAATAGACTTTGGAAGCAGGAGAAGATAGGGAACAGGACAGGAGCCTACCACAGAGGGCCTCTGAAAGACTCTACCAATAAAGGTATCGAAGCAAAGACAGACTCATAGCCAAACTTTGGGTAGAATGCATGGAATCTTATTTAAAATGGAGAAGACAGAAAAATCTGAAGGGGACAGGAGCTCCATAAGGAGAGCAACAGAGCCCAAAAAAATGAGCTCTGGGGACCCTGCAGAGACTGACACCCCAACCACAGACAATACATGGAGAGGACCTAAAACCCAGGTTCAGATGTAAGCCATAGACTCATACTGCAAGTGGGGTCCTTAGTAAGGGGAGTAGGGCTTTTTTCTGGCATGAGCTCAGTGGCAGACTCTCTGATCACCTCCCCCTGAGGTGACCCTTGCTGGGTCACAGAGGAAGGTAATGTAACCAGTCCTGATGAGACCTGATAAGCTAGGGCCAAATAGCAGGGGAGGAAGACCTCACCTATTGGTGGACTTGGGGAGGGAAATAGGAGGAGAAGAGGGAGGGAAGGTGGGATTGGGTGGAGATGAGGGAGGGGGTTTCAGCAGGGATACAAAGTGAATAAATTGTAATAAATGATAATAAATTATAATAAAAACTGCCAGATTAATTTCCACAATGCCTGTATGTCCACCTGGAAAGGATACTTGCCAGCAAAAGCTATGTCATTTGCTTTATAGACATTAGCCATTCGGAAAGGTGTTAGATGAAATATCAAAGTAGTTTTGTTTCACACATCCCTGATGACTAAGCATGCTGAACATTTTTTAAAGCTTCTCAGGAGTTTGTGTTTCTTCTTTAAGGAAGACACTGTTTTTATCTGTAGCCCATTTTTAATTGAATTGTTTTATTAACGTGCAGCTTGTTTAGTTCATTATATAATTTAAATGTTAACTCTCTATTGGAAATGGAGTTGGCAATATTATTTTTCCATTCTGGAGCCTGCCACATTGTCTAAATTATGCTGTCATTTGACACATGTGATACCCTATTTATTAATGGTTTTTCTTAGCGTCTGTGCAATCAATGATCTCTTCAGAAAGTCCTGTTTCAATGAGTTCAATACTATTGTCCACTTTATCTTCTATAATATTCATTATAATTTTGAGGTATGTACTTGTATCCTTAGTTTCTCCAGGACTCTTATCATGAAATGAGTTGGATTTTGTCAAAGGCCTTTTGTGCATCAAATGAGATGATCATGTGTTTTTTGTTTTTGTTTTTGTCTTTCCATCTTTTTATATTTCCATCTGTTTATATTGTGGATTACATTTATCAATTTATATATGTTGAACCATCTCTTTCTCTCTGGGATAAAACCTACTTGACTATGGTAGATGATCTTTATGATATATTCTTTGACCATTTTGCAAGCATTTTATTGAGAATGTTTACACCTATGTTCGTAAGGGAAATTCATCTGTAATTCTCTTTCTTGTTGGGTCTTTATGTGGTTTAGGTATCAGGGTAATAGCGGCCTCATAAAAAGAATGTTCTTTCTGTTTCTATTTTGTATAATAATTTCAGAAGTATTGAAATTACTTCTTTGAAAGGCTGGTAGACTTATGTTAAAAACATCTGGCCCGGGCTTGATTTGGCTGGGTGATTTTTAATTACCACTTCAATTTTACAAGGGGTTATATGTCTGTTTAAATTACTCAGCTGATCTTGATTCAACTTTGGTAGCTGGAATATATCAAGAAAATTATACATTTGTTTTAGATTTTCCTATTTCATGGAGTCTAGTTCTTTACTTGTTTTTATTTTCTTTTATTTTTTTGTTTATTATATCAGTTAGCTCAGGCATTTCTCCATTTGTGTGTGTGTGTGTGTTTGTGTGTGTGTGTGTTTGTGTGTGTGTGTGTGTGTGTTTCTGGATGACCTGTCTATAGACTATAATAGAGCATTGAAGTAACCTACTGTAAGGGTGTTAGGGTCAATATATGATTTTGGCTAGAACAGTGTTTTTTTTTTTTATGAAATTGGATACTCTTTATTGGTACAGGGATGTTTATAATTGCAATATCCTGTTGGTGGATTTTGATAGAGATATAGTGTCCTTCCTTGTCACTTCTGGTTAGTTGTTGTTTGAAGTCTATTTTGTCAGATATTAAAATAGCTATACTGGCTTGTTTCTTGAGTTTATTTGCTTTGAATATAGTTTTCTAACTTTTTTTTTGGATTTTTTTTAATTTTATTTTTTTCTTATCAGTTACATTTTATTAACTCTGTATCCCAGCTGTATCCCGCTCCCTTATTCCCTCCCAATCCCACCCTCCCTCCCTCATCTCCACCCTGCCCCTTTCCAAGTCCACTGATGGGGGGGGGACCTCCTCCCCATTCATCCGATCTTGTTTTATCAGGTATCTTTTTTAACTTTTTAACCTGAGGTGATATGATAAGTTTTTGTTTTTTGTTTTTTCTTGGATGCAGCAGAGGGATGAATCCTGCTTTTGTATCCAATCTCTTAGTCTGTGTCCTTTTAGGGGAGAACACTGAGACTAATGGTGTTGAAAGTTATCAATGAGCAGTGTTTATTGAGCCCCGTTATTTTGTTGTAATGATGTGGGGTTCTACCTTCCACTTTTGATTTGTATGTCAGAGATTATTTATTTCTTGTGTTTTCCTGGCTGTAGTTAACCTCTTCAGATTGAGGTTTTCCTTCTAGTGCTTCTGTAGAGCTGCATTTATAGATACCCCATAAACTTGGTTTTTAACTTAGAATGTCTTTCTTTCACCATGTATTTTGATTGAAAATGTTGCTGGATGAAATAGTCTGGCCTCACATCTGTAACACAAACTCTCTGGATTTTAGAGCGTCCTCTGAGAAGTTAGGGATTATTCTAATAGGTGTGCCTTTATATGTTGCTTGGTCTTCTTCCCTTGCAATTTTTTAATACTATTTCTTTGTTTTGTATTTTTACTGTTTTGATTATTATGTGTTGTGGGGAATTTCTTTTCTATGTAGCACTTTTATTAGCATCTCCTTCTTTAAGTTGGGAAAATTTTCTTCTATGATTTTGTTGGAAATATTCTCTGTGCCTTTGACCATGGTTTCTTTGCCTTTCTCTATTCCTTTGATTCACAGATTTGTTCTCTTATGAGTTACAGATTTCCTGGAGGCTTTGTGCCTGTATTTTTTATTTTTAGATTTAATATTTTCTTTGAAGTATCAGTGTATTCTGTCTTGTATTCAATGCCTGTGATTCCCTCTTTCATTGTTTTATTTTGTTGGTGAACATCGCCTTCAAATTTCCTGTTGAAGTTCATAAAGTTTCATCAACAGTTTACCTGTTTTATTTAAATTTCATTTCCATATCTCTTTCTTGAGCATTCTACTGTTTCTTTCTCCATTGAGATAGTATCTCATTGGATGACCTGAGACTATATGAAATTGTCTAGACAAAGAACCACAAACAAGCATCCTAAAGAGCACATTGGTGTACCCATTAACATTCTTGCTATTGTGGAAAGAATCTTGGGATAGGAAAACTGTCTAGGGCTCATGGCTTAGATGATAAAGCCAATCATAACAGAGAAGGCAAGGGTCATCAGGAGGACTATATACATGTGGATCAAGAAGCAGAGGGAAAACATTCTCTCTCAACTGTCTTGTTCTTTGTCCTCTTCCAGTTTAGTCTGGGATCACTGAACATAGGATGACACCACTGCTTTCACTCAGTTTGGGTTGTTATTTAATGAAAGCCCTCAGGAAACACTTTCACAGACACAACATGAATGCACTTCAGTAATGCCCTAGGTCTTTCTTGTCCAATCAAGTTGGCAACCTCAACTAATCATCAGAGTCTATCTGGTTGGCAATTTATATATTTTATTCAGTAACAGTTTAGTTTTGGTTTTATCAACTTATCTGTTGTTTTCCCTTGTCATTTCTACCTCATGTTTGTTATTTTTCTCTTCAATGTGTTTATGCTTAAATTATTGCTAGATTATAATAACGGGTTTTTTTTAATTTTGCGACCATTCCTTCTTAATACTACTATTCTTCAATTTTAAAGGTGCTAATTAAGTTATATTTTTCAAAGTGTTGGCATGTTGTGCTTTCTAGTTTCTCAGCAAAAAAGTTTTAAAAGTATGATTTTAATTAATTTATTTAACTTAATGTAGCCATTTCAAAGAATGAGACATCACCGTTTGTGGCTATATGTATGCGTGAAAGACATTGTGAGGCATGATATATGTTGAAATACATGAGGAGAGATGATGCATGGTTTCATTCATATGTGAATAAAAACAAAAAATATAACAACTGAAGAAACAAACGAATGAACAAATTATATTAAAAAACAGCCAAATTTGACAGATGAATAAACTAAACTCATGAAATACTAACATCACAAAAACAGAAAATAGGAGGATTGGTGGTAAGGGGTAAAATGGGGAGATACTATGGTAACCTGAGAAAAACTCATAAGAGCTGATTAAGTATAGTTGTTTAGTACACTGAGCCTTTTGCCATACACACTTACATATATTTTTTATTTCATTTTTGGCATTATAATGTAATTATAGCATCTTCTCCTTCTTTTTCCTTCCTTCAAACCTCTATACCCTTCCTTTCTCTCTTTCATATTTATGGCTTCTTTTTTGAATTTTAAATTCTGTTTATTTATTTTTATATTAATTACAGTTTATTCACTTTGTATCCCAGCTGTAGCCCCCTCCCTCGTCCACTCCCAGTTCTACTCTCTTTCCCTCTTTTCCCCCTATGACCTTCCCCAAATCCACTGAGAGGGAGGTCCTCCCTCCCCTTCCCTCTGACCCTAGTTTATCAGGTCTCATCAGGACTGGTTGCATTGTCTTCCTCTGTGGACTGGGAGCAGCCTTGTGGCCTCGTTTTAATTAATTGTTATTATGTGCATATATGCATATATTTCTACATATAATCTGCTCAGTCTGTATAATGCTACTTTTATGTATGTTTTTTTAGGCTGAATGACACTAGGCAACCAGTTGGTGTGTTGTCCCTAGGGAAGACTATTTCTCCTCCACAAAATGTCCACTCAGCTCTCCTTAGTTTCTTTTGTGTAGGATTGCATCCTAGTGGGCTTCCTCCGTATACCCTGGGGCGACTGCTGGTGTTGCCCTTGTTTAGTTCATGTTTAGGCAGTTATCTTTAAAGTCATTAGAGATAGCCTATCTCCTCAGAGACTATATTTTCTGAGTAGCTTTGTTTGTTACTTGAGTTACGTGAACCGTTTCACTGCAGGATGGAGGCCACATAACAACTGGATGCAGTCATGTGAAGGGCTGACCCTGCCAGCCTTGAAAGGGCCCAGAGTGATCAGCTTTGTTCTGGTCGGTGTTCTCAATTTGTCCCCAGGGCTGATCTCTAACTGAAAATGGCATGTATGAAATACATCCACCTCCGCATAGAAATCAGGAACAGCTCTGATCCAACACCTTTCCAATATTACACTAGATGGAATACAGTTTTCAATATATAAAACTTTATACAAATATTTCCTAAAATATATTTTGATTTTGACATTTTTGTACCTAATAACTGTATCAAATACTTCTACCTGTAGTCTTTTTTTTTTTTTAATCCCTCAGCATTAGTTCTTTATCATTTGGGGAAAATTATAGCATATCAGTATTCCTCACTGGTAGTGAATAGAAAATGTTTTTATTTTTTTACTTTTACATATTTGTAACTTTCAACTTGATTATATAAAATTGAATTGCTTACCACTTTCCAGGTTTCCAGAAATGTTGATATGAATTGCTGTTTTGTACAAGAGTAGACTAGTATGTCATTTCTAAATCATATGCTATGATATCATAATTGTAAACCACTGAATCCATCTCTTTATTGAAAAAGGAAAAGTTCAACACTGAGTAATAAATGTGAGCTTGAAAGTAAGTCATTCATCTAAGAATCATTACTTCCTAACCCCCAAAGAAAAAAGCTATTATAAACTGCTAAAATATTTATTTGACATTATTATCTGAGATCCATAGCTGCATGGTGCTAACTACGTGTTTGTAAAGCCTTACAGAACAGCATATCAGAGAACAGTTTTAAAAGATTCAGTAACTAAAATTGGCAATGTTGTAGAAGTTTGAAGGCATCTTTTCTTGCTATTTTAGGGGTCTCAGTGAGATGCAATAATTCTACAAAATTTGATTAAGATGTCTAAGATGCCATAAGGTTATCAATATATAATTTCATGTTACAAATCCTTCCTAAGTACTTCCTGGTAATTGGTAATAGGTTCAAACATATATGTCATTATTGTTATTAATTAAATTTTTTAGTTTAACTCATATAATAATTATTATTACTATTATTGGAAAATATATTTTATTTAATATTTTAGACAGTTTGATTTGGTTTACACACAAAGAAATGAAACAATTCTCTTGATAAATTGGTCTTTTTTTTTCCAATAAAGATTTTGTTTTGTGTTTTATGGTATGAATTAGCTCAAACTTAGAGATTCAAAAACAGGAAACTTTTATTATATGGTCTGTGGATTAGAATCTAGATTCCACCTAGCTGATGTCTAGTGATTTGAGTCTGAATCTTCCAGAAGTCTAAGATGGCTTAGAGGGAGAACCTAATTTTAAGGAGACCCCTGAGGTGTTGGCAGGATTCAGGTCTCCATGGGAGTGTTGGACCAGAGATGCTAGTGGTCAATGGAATGACAAGAACTTCTTTTTTTAATTTTTTAAATAATTTTTATTTTTTTATATTAATCACAGGTTATTTAGTTTGTATCCCAGCCATAGCCTCCTCCTTCATTCCCTCCCATCCCACCCTCCCTCCCTCATCTCCTCCCTGTCCCTTTCCAAGACCACTGCTATGGGAGGTCCTCCTCCCCTTCCATCTGACCCTAGCTTATCAGGTATCTTCAGGACTGGCTGCTGTATTCTCTTCATCATTGTTATGTGGCCAGAACCCAAAACTTTGTGCATTCTACCTAAGTGTTCGACCACGGGAGTACATCCGAACCTTCTTTCTACCTTTAGTTTTGAATTTTTAATTGCTATCTTATTAGGTTGTCCAGAATGACTTTAATCTTGCTTTGTGACCTAAATTGTCTTTGAGCTTTCTTCCTCTGCCTCTTTGTCCTATCACCAATAGCTGGAATGACAGGTCTTCACCATCAGACCCAACTAGTATTAACCTTGTTTTATTGTCTGTTGTGTTTCCTCTTGTTTAATTACTTATTTGCTAATTGTATTAGTTATTTTTTATTGCTGTGATCAAATGCCTGGAAGAATCCACTGTAAAGAGGGAAGGTTAAATTGGATCCTGGTTTAGCGGATAAGTGTCATCATAGTGAGAGAGGTGTGCATGTGTTGGTGGTTTGCAGCAGTGAGCTGTGTGGGTTTGCTCACATGTCAGTTAACCGGGAAGTAGAGAGAGGAATGTTCATGTTAATTTGGCTGTTTTCTTTCTCCTCCTTCATCTCACCCTGGACTCTGGCTCCTGAGACAGTGCTGTAGACATTTAGGGTGAGTATTCCATTCTCAGGTGACATCTCAGAAAATGCCCTCGAAGCTGTGTCTACATGATTCCAAATCCAGGAAAACTAACAATAAATAATAACAATCACAGGGATAGAAATGTATGTGTTCTTCTAACCTATTTAGTGTGTTTGGTTTTATGTTGAGGTCTTAGATCCACTTGGACTTCAGTTTTGTGCAGGGTGATAAAAATAGATCTATTTTCATTTTTCTACATGTAGACATCCATTTAGATGAGCACCATTTATTGAAGAAGCTGTCTTTTTTTTTCCATTGAATGGTTTTGTCTTCTTTGTCAAAAATTAAGTATCTGTAGGTGTGTGGGTTTATATCTGGGTCTTCTATTCGATTCCATTGATTCATCATTCTCTTTCTATGTCAGAAACATGCAGTTTTTGTTACTATTGTTCTGTAAGACAGCTTGAGATCAGGGATGGAGATATCTCCATATGATCTGTTGTTCTACAGAATCATTTTGGCAATCTGGGTTTTTTGTTTTTCCATATGAAGTTGAGAATTGTTCTTTCAAGGTCTGTAAAGAATTGTCTTGGTATTTTGATGGGAATTGCATTGAATCTGCAGATTGCTTGTGGCAGGATGGACATTTTCTTTTTTTTTAAATTTTTTTAAATCAGCTTATTCACTTTGTATCCCACCTGTAGTACTCTCCTTCCTCCCCTCCCAGTCCCACTTGTCCTTCCTCTTCTGTACCCATACCCCTCACACAGATCACTGATAGGGGAGATCTTCCTTCCATTTCCTTTTGATCCTAGTCTATCAGGTCTCGCTAGGAGTGGTTGCATTGTCTTCCTCTGTGGGCTGGTAAGGCTGCACCTCCCCTGAGGTCGAGGTGATCAAATAGCAGGTCAATCAGTTCATGTCAGAGACAGTCCTTGTTCCCATTACTATGGAACCCACTTGGGCACTGAACTGCCATGGGCTACATCTGTGCAGGGGTTCTAGGTTATCTCCATGAATGGTCCTTGATTGGAGTATCTAAGAAAAGACCCCTATGCCAAGATATTTTTTTGGTTCTGTTGATCTCCTTGTGAGTTCCTGTCCTCTCCAGGTCTTATTATTTCCCACTTCTTTCATAAGATGCCCTGCACTCTGCCCAAACTTTGGCTATAAGTCTCAGCATCTGTTTTGATACCCTGTTGTGTAGAGACTTTCAGAGGCCCTTTGTGGTAGGCTCCTCTCCTGTTCCCTGTTTTCTCCCTCTGCTGATGTTCATCCTCTTTGACTTTCTGAATGATGGTTGAACATCTTACCCAGACTCCTCCTTCTTGATTAGTTTTTTTAGGTGTACAGATTTTAGTATGTCTATCCTATAGTACATGTCTAATATCCACTCATGAGTAAGTACATACCCTATGTTTCTTTCTGCTTCTGGGATATCTCACTCAGGATGAGCTTTTCCAGTTCCCACCATTTGCCTGCAAATTCCATGACTTCCTTGTTTTTAATTGCTGATTAATATTCCATTGTGTAAATATACCACAATTTCTGAATCCATTCCTCAGTTGAGGGACATCTAGGTTGTTTCCAGATTCTGACTATTACAAATAAAGCTGTTACAAACATGGCTGAGAAAATGTCCTTGTATACTTGAACATCTTTTGGATATATGCTTACGAGTTGTATACATGGATCTTTTTTAATTAAAATTTTTTTAACATTAGTTACAGTTTATTAACTTTGTATCTAGCTGTAGCCTGTTTCCTCATTTCCTCCCAATCCCACCCTCCCTCCCTCATCTCCTCCCTGCCCCTTTCCAAGTCACTGATAGAGGAGGTCCTCCACCCCACCCATCCGATCCTAGCTTATCAGGTTTCTTCTGGACTGGCTGCAATGTCCTCCTCTGTGGCCTATCAAGGCTGCTCCTCTCTCGGAGGGGAGGGCAAAGAACTAGCCATTGAGTTCCTGTCAGAAATAGTCTCTGTTCCCCTTACTAGGGTACTCACTTGTATACTGAGCTACATCGGGGCAGGCTTTCTAGGTTATATCCATACATGGTCCTTGGTTGGAGATACAGTCTCATAAAGGACCCCTATGTCCAGAAATATTTGGTTCTTGTGGAGCGCCTGTCCTCTCCAGGTCATATTAACTCCCCCTTCTTTCATATGATTCCCTGTACTCTGCCTAAGGTTTGGTTATGAGTCTCAACATCTGCTTTGATACACTGCTAGATAGAGTCTTTCTGAAGCCCTCACTTAGAAAGACAAAGTGGATGGACATTGGAAGTAGGAGAAAAAAAGTAACAGGTATAGCTGGGTCTTGAGAAAGCACTAGTCCTAATTGTCTGAGAAAGCACCAGGTTGATTTCCAAAGTGGTTGTACAAGTTTACATTCCCACCAGCAATGGAGGAGGGTGCCTCTTTCTCCACATCCTCTCCACATGTGTCGTCACTTGAGTTTTTGATCTTAGCCATTCTAATGGGTGTAAGGTGAAATCTCAGGTCGTTTTAATTTGTATTTCCCTGATGAGTAAGTACTTTCAGCATTTCTTTAAGTGTTTCTCTGACATTTGATATTCCTCTATTGAAAATTCTGTTTAGCTCTGTACCCATTTTTTAATCGGATTGCTTGATTTGTTGCTGTTTAATTTCTTTTTTTAATTTTTATTTAACTTTTATGAATTACACTTTATTCATTTTGTATCCCCCCATAAGCCCTTCCCTTCTCCCCTCCCGGTCCCACCCTCCCTCCCTTTCTGCATGCATGCCCCTCCCCAAGTCTACTGTTAGGGGAGGTCCTGCTCTCCTTTCTGATCTTAGTCTATCAGTTCTCATCAGAAGTGGCTGCATTGTCAGTGTTTTAGGTTATCTCCACGGATAGTCTTTGGTTGGAGTATGAGTCTCTAGGAAGTTCCCTGTGTTCAAATTTTCTTGTTCAACTCTCCTTGTGGAGTTCCTGTCCTCTCCAGCTCTTACTATTTATATGTACTGGATATCAGCACTCTGTCAGATAAAGGGTTGGTGAAGATCCTTTCCTAATCTGTAGGCTGTTGTTTTGTTCTGATGACAGTGTCCTTTGCTTTACAGAAGCTTTTCAGTTTCATGTGGTCCCATTTATTGATTGTTGTTCTTAAAGCCTGTGCTGTTGGTATTCTGTTCAGGAAGTTATCTTCTGTGCCAATGAGTTCAAGCATCTTCCCCACCGCTTCTTCTAACAGGTTTAGTGTGTCTGGTTTTATGTTGAGGTCTTTGATCCACTTGGACATTAGTTTTGTGCAGGGTGATAAAATGGATCTATTTGCATTTTTCTACATGTAGACATCCAGTTTAGACCAGCATCATTTATTGAACATGCTATCTTTTCTCCATTGTATGGTTTTGGCATCTTTGTCAATTATCAGGTGTCCATAAGTATGTGGGTATATTTCAAGGTCTTCTATTCGATTCCATTAATCCCCCAGTCGGTTTCTATGCCAGTACCATGTAGTTTTTACTATTGTTGCTCTATAGTACAGCTTGAGATCAGGGATGTAGATACCTCCAGAAGATCTTTTATTATAGGAATTGTTTTAGCAATTCTGGGTTTCTTGTTGTTCCATATGAAGGTGAGAATTTTTCTTTCAAGGTCTGTAAAGAATTGTATCAGTATTTTGATGGGAACTGCATTGACTCTGTAGATTGTTTTTGGTAAATGATCATTTTTTCTATGTTAATCCTGCCAACCATGAGCATGGGAGGTCTTGCCATCTTCTGATATCTTCTTCTATTTAATTTTTCAGCGACTGGAAAATTTTTTATACAAGTCTGTGACTTGCTTCGTTAGGGTCACACCAAGGTACTTTATGTCCTTTGTGGTGAAGAGTTTAAGTTAGCCTGGTTATAGTTAGCCTGAGTATGACTCCATTTTAAAATAAAGAGCCATCTTGACTTATAGCTGAATTCAGGTACCAGGAAATATCACAGAATATGTACCTGGCAGAAAACAAAGTTAACTCTCCTAGCAACAGCCTCCAGGAAATAATAGAAAATAAATGCTTCATTGAAAATAGAGACAATCTTTCTGGCAATAATCAATGGGAATAGGTTGAGAATCGGGTGGGAAAATTCTCCCCAATGTTTCAGATATGGTTTAGAAAAATAGTCATTATGATTATATGCCTTAGCCATTGTGATTATGTGCCTCAGAAAATGTCACCCGCCCTGCTAAACTTCACCCAATTCTGTAACACCAAGGCTTGTGCCCCCCTGCTTGCTGCCATGGAAACCCCCTGCTCACAGACTTTCCCTTTAAAAATCCTGTTTACTCGCAGCCACTTTTGATGAGAACTGATAGACTAAGATCAGAAAGAAGAGGAGAACTTCCCCTATCAGTGTACTTGGGGAGTGACATGCATGCAGAAAGGGGAGGGAGGGGCTTATGGGGGAATACAAAATGAATAAAGTGTAATTAATTATATATATATATATATATATATATATATATATTATATATATATATATATAACAGATTAAAAAAATCCTGTTTACTCATTGCTCGGGGTCCAACTTCTCTACTGCTGTGTCAGTGAGACTTAGGTCCTGAGTTTGATTGTTCTCATAGTAAAACTCTCTTGCAATTGCATTGAGTTGTTTCCTGGTGATCTCTGAGGGTCCCGTGAATCTGGCATTACAGTGGCTATTGTGAAGGGTGTTATTTTCCCAATTTCTTTCTCAGCCCTTTTGTCTTTTGTATGCAGGAGGGCTACTAATTGTTTTGAGTTAATTTTGTATCCAGCCACTTTGCTGAAGGTGTTTATCAGCTGTAAGAGTTCCCTGTTAGAATTTTGGGGATCACTCATTCATACTATCATTTTCATACATCCTCCAAGGAAATAGAAGCAGTCATCAAAAGACCCTCCTCCAAAAAAAAAAAAAAAAAAAAAAAAAAAAAAAAAGCCCAGGGCCAGATGGTTTCAGCACAGAATTCTGCTGCCAGACCTTCAAAGAGCTAACACCAGTACTTTTCAAATATTTCCACAAAATAGAAACCGAAGAAACACTACCAAACACTTTCTATGAAGCCACAGTCACTTTGGTACCTAAACCTCACAAAGACCCAACAAAGAAAGAGTATTTCAGACAATCTTCCTTATGGACATTGATGCAAAAATACTCAACAAAATATTTGCAATCCGAATACAAGAATACATCAAAGATATCATCCACTAAGACTAAGTAGGTTTCATCCTAGGTATGCAGGGGCCGTTTAATATATATTAAATATGGAAATCCATCCATCAATGTGATCCACCATATAAACAATCTAAAAGAATAAAACCACAGGATAATCTCCTGAGATGCTGAAAAAGCATTTGACAAAATCCAACGTTCATTCATGTTTAAAGTCTTGGAGAGATCAGGGATAAAAGGCACATACCTAAACATAGTAAAGGCAATATACAGCAAGCCTATAGCCAACATCAAACTAAATGGGGAGAAACTTAAATCAATCCCACTGAATTCAGGGACAAGGCAAGGCTGCCTACTATCTCCATATCTCTTCAATGTAGTTCTTGAAGTCCTTGCTAAAGCAATAAGACAATTAAAGGATATTAAGGAGATACAAGGTGGAAATGGAGAAGTCAAATTATCACTATTTGCAGATGATATGATAGTATACCCGCATGATCCCAAAAATTCTACCAGAGCCATTTTCACTATGTTAATCCTACCGATTCATGAGCATGGGAGATCTTTTCATTTTCTGATATCTTCTTCAATTTCTTTCTTCAGAGACTTGACATTTTTTTCGAACAGGTCTTTCACTTGCTTGGTTAGAGTCACACCAATGTATTTTATGTTGTTAGTGGCTCTTGTGAAGGATGTTGTTTTCCTAATTTCTTTCTCTTTTGTCTTTGGTGTAAAGGAGGGCTTCTGATTTTTTGAGTTAATTTTGCATTCAGCCACTTTGCTGAAGTTGTTTATCAGCTGAAGGAGATTCCCCTGATGGGGGAGCAGCCTTGCCAGGCCACAGAGGAAAATGCAGGCAGTCCTGATAAGACCTGATAAGCTAGGGTCATATGGAAGGGGAGGAGGACCTCCCCTATCAATGGACTGGGGGAGGGGTATGTGTAGAGAAAAGGGAGGGAAGGTGGGATTGGGCGGGACTGAGAGAGGGCTGCAGCTGGGATACAAAATGAATAAACTCTAATTAATCTATCTATCTATCTATCTATCTATCTATCTATCTATCTATCTATCTATCTTTAATTAAGAAAAAAGTGAAACATATGTGTTTGTCCCCTAAAGCCTAGAAGTTTGGAAGTTTTTGTTCTTTGGTAACTCTTTTAGATATAAGTTTTGATGACATTTTTGTTGTGTTTTTTTTTTTCTAAGAAAAATATTTGCTTATTTTTATTTCATGTTTATGAGTGACTGAATGGGCTTGTGAATTACTTTCATGCAGTGACTGCAGAGGGCACAAGAAATGACTAGATCCTTGGAATTGGAGTTACAGAGTGTTGCAAGTGGCTTCATGTGTTCTGAGAATAAAACTTGGGTCCTTTGTTAAGGGCAGTCAATGCTCTCAACCCTGAGTCATCTTTTTTGTTAAAGAAAAGTTACTAAATCTGACTTGAATTACTCAGGGGATTGTCAAAGGAAACATGAATATGAAAAGGTGAGAATTACTAGAAACTTGCTATTGCCTGTGTCCTGTGCTTGTTGAAGACATTCCTCTGAATCATGCTGACAGTAACTGAGGCTGAAGTAGCTGTAATGAGAGGGTACTTTTTTCTTTTATTCATACTTTCTTTTTTCAGAGTGTAAATTTGTTAAATTTACTTAAAACAGATACTTATCTATTCCTCTAAATTTATTTCCTATTTTTGCTTTTTCAACTATTTTGGGGCATAGATACTCAGGGAGGAAGGTTAGGTATTAATGCCTATGATCTGTTCTTTAAGTATGTTGCTTTATCTTCTTAGATTAAATTAAGCATCATTTATTCATAGGTCAGAAAGCCTCAGGAGAGTCTATTCTACTGCAACCTGAGTACACATTAATGATCTTATGACCAAACTATGTTGGAGTTTCTCAGTGAAAACCTGTGTATACTTTGGCTTTCATAGATACAGAAGGTTGTGTTAAATAGTCTTTGTTTGAAGAGATGCCCCTCAACTGAAGAATAGATATAGAAATTATGGTACATCTACACAATGGAATATTAGTCAGCAATGAAAAACAAGGAAATCATGAAATTTGCAGGTAAATGGTGGGAACTGGAAAGGATCATCCTGAGTGATCTGTCCCAGAAGCAGAAAGACACACACAGTATATACTCACTCATATAAACATATAATACAGGATAAACCTACTAAGATCTGTACACCTAAAAAACTAATCAAAAGGGAGGACTCTGGCTAAAATGCTCAATCACCTTCCTGAAAATCAAAGAGGATGGACGTCAGAAGAAGAAGAAAACAGGAAACAAGTTAGGAACCTGCCACAGAGGGCCTCTGAAAGGCTCATTCCTGCAGATTATTGAAGCAGACACTGAGACTTATGGCCAACTGTTGGGCAGAGTGCACGGAATCTTATGAAAGAAGTGGGAAACAGTAAGATCTGGAGAGAACAGGAGCTCCACAAGCAGAGTAACAGAACCAAAAAATTTGAACACAGGGGTCTTTCCAGAGACTCATACTCCAACCAAGTACCACGCATGGAGATAACCTAGAACCCCTGCAGAGATGTAGCCCATGGCAGTTCAGTGTCCAAGTGGGTTCCATAGAAATGGGAACAGGGACTGCCTCTGACATGAACTGATTGGCCTGCTCTTTGATCACCTCCCCCTGAGAGGGGAACAGCCTTACCAGGACACAGAGGAAGACAATGCAGCCACTCCTGATGAGATCTGATAAACTAGGATCAGAAGGAAGGAGAGGGAGACCTCCCTTATCAGCGGACTTGGGGAGGGGCATGCGTGGAGAAAGGGGGAAGGTGAGATTAGGAGAGGAGAAGGGGGGCTTGGCGGGATACAAAGTGAATAAAGTGTAATTAATAAAAATTAAAATAAAAAATATTCTGTTTCAGGGCGTAAAACATCTTTAGATACACTTTAGATAGATTTTCATTTTATGGTAGAAAAAATAATTATTTTTTTTCATATCGGCTCAGATTTATGCCAGTGTTCCAGATGGGCATTTATAAATTGCATATACAAAGATTAGACACAAACTAATAACAGAATATGCATATGGCAAGGAAAGTGCTGATTTTATTTAAAAGGTGATGTATAATTTCCCATTAATTTATTTGATTCCTCCTTAGCAATCAGGGTTATCTGTACTTACAGAGTGGTAATAAGATCTTTTGTTCTGTCTTTTACAGAAGTTTTGGTTTTATCACTATGTCAAGAAATCCTATGACTAAGACAGTTAATTATAAAATAAACTTCATTAGATTTACTATGGATTTCTTATTAATTTTTGTTTTTTATATTAATCACAGGTTATTTACTTTGTATCCCAGCTGTAGCCCCCTCCCTTATTCCCTCCCAACCCCACCGTCCCTTCTTCATATCCTCCCTGCCCCTTTCCAAGTTCACTGATAGGGGAGGTCCTCCTGCCCTTCTGTCTGACCCTAGCTTAATAGGTGTCTTCAGGACTGGCAGCCATGTCTTCCTCTGTGACCTAACAAGGCTGATACTCCCTCAGAGGGGAGGGGAGGTAAAGGAGCCAGTCATTGAGTTCATGTAAGAAAGAGTTCCTGTTCCCCTTACTAGAGAACCCACTTGAACACTGAGCTACCATGGGCTGCATCTGAGCAGAGGATCTAGGTTATATCCATACATGGTTCTTGGTTGGAGAAACAGTCCCATAGAAGACCCCTGTGTTCTGATATATTGGTCCTTGTGTGGAGCTCCTGTCCTCTCCAGGTCATATTAACTCCCCCTTTTATTGAATGATTTCCTGTACTCTGCTGAAGGTTTGGTTATGAGTCTCTTTTTTTTTTTTTTTTTTGTATTTTATTTTTTTCTTATCAGTTACATTTTATTAACTCTGTACCCCAGCCGTGTCCGATCCCTCATTCCCTCCCAGTCCCTCCGTCCCTCCCTCCTCTCCACCATGCCCCTTGCCAAGTCCACTGATAGGGGGGGACCTCCTCCCCATTCATCTGATCCTGTTTTATCAGGTATCATCAGGACTGGCTGCAAAGCTCTCCTCTGTGGCCTAACAGGACTGCTCCTCCCTTGGGGGGTGGGGAGGCCAAAGAGCCAGTCATTGAGTTACTGTTAGAAATAGTCCTTGTTCCCCTCACTATGGGAAACCAATGGTTACTGAGCTACCACAGGCTACATCTGAGCAGAGGTTCTAGGTTACATTCATACATAGTCCTTGGTTGCATGTCAGTCTCAGAAAAGACCCTGTGCCCAGATATCTTTGGTCCTTGTGGAGCTCCTATCCTTTCCTCATCAGACTAACTCCCCTTCTTTCTTATGATTCCCTGTATTCTGCCAAAGGTTTGGTCATGAGTCTTTGCTTTGAAAACACTGCTAGTTAGAGTCTTTCCACTGCGCTCAGTAGACTCCTGTCATACGTTCAATGCACATCCCATCTGTCATTCTAAACGAGGATTGATCATCTTACCCCATGTCCACTCTCTTGATTATCTTTTTTAGGTGTACAGATTTCATTATGTTTATTATATCTTATAGGTCTATATAAGTGAGTATATACCGTGTTTGTCTTTCTCCTTCTGGGATATTTCACTCAGGATGATCTTTTCTAGGTCCCACCATTTGCCTGCAAATTTCATGATTTCCTCCTTTTTGATTGCTGACTACATTCGTAAATGAAACAATATTAAAGTTTAAATCACACATTGATCCTAAAACCCTAATAGTGGGAGACTTCAACACTCCACTCTCACCAAGGGACAGATCAACTAAACAGAAAACAAATAGGGAAATAAAAACACTTACAGAGACCCTAAATCAAATGGACCTAATAGACGTCTACAGATCTTTTCATCCAAACTCAAAAGAGTATACCTTCTTTTCAGCACCACATGGTTATGAGTCTCAGCATCTGCTTTGATACACTCCTAGGCAGAGTATTTCAGGGGCTCTCTGTGGTAGGCTCCTGTCCTATTACCTGTTTTCTCCTACTTCCCATGTCTATCCCATTTGTTTTTCTAAGTGAAGATTGATCATCTTACCCCAGGTCCTTTTTAGCTTCTTTAGGTGCACACATTTTAGTATGTTTATCCGATCTTATAAGTCTATATAAGTGAGTATATACCATGTCTTTCTGCTCTTGGGATGCCTTACTCAGGATGATCTTTTCTAGCTCCCACCATTTGACTGCAAATTTCATGGTTTCCTTGTTTTTAATTGCTGAGTAGTATTCCATTGAGTAAAAGTACCACAATTTCTGTATCCATTCCTCAGTCGAAGGGCATCTGGATTGTTTCCAGCTTCTGGCTATTACGAATAAAGCTGCTTTGAACATGGTTGAGCAAATGTTCTTGTTGTGTACTTGAGCTCCTTTTGGATATATGCCTAAGACTGGTATAGCTGGATCTTAAGGAATCCTTATTCCTAATTGTCTGAGAAAGTGCCAGAGTGATTTCTGAAGTGGTTGTACCAGTTTACATTCCCAACAGCAATGGAGGGGGGTTCCCAATTCTTCACAACCTCTCCAGCATGTGTTGTCACTTGAGTTTTTAACCTTTGCCATTCTGATGGTTGTAAGGTGAAATCGCAGGGTCGTTTTGATTTTCATCTCTCTGATGGCTAAGGACATTGAGCATCTCTTCAGGTGTTTCTCTGCCATTTTATATTCCTCTACAGAGAATTCTCTGTTTAGCTCTGTACCCCATTTTTAAATTGGATTACTCGATTTGTTGCTTTTAAACTTCTTCCGCTCTTTATATATTCTGGATATTAGCCCTCTGTCAGATAATAGGGTTAGTGAAGATTCTTTTCCCAATCTGTAGGCATTCATTTTGTTCTGAAGATAGTGTCCTTTGCTTTACAGAAGCTTTTCAGTTTCTTGAGGTCCCATTTATTGATTGTTGCTCTTAGAGCCTGTGCTGTTGGTGTTCTGTTCAGGAAGTTGTCTCCTGTGCCAATGAGTTCTAGGCTCTTCCCCACTTTTTCTTCTAACTGATTTAGTGTGTCTGGATTTATGTTGAGGTCCTTGATCCACTTCGACTTCAATTTCATGCAGGGTGATAAATATGAATACCTGTCTTTTGAGACACAATAACTTGAACACGAAGTTCTCAGATACTGCATTCTTTGAACCCATTCCACTAAATGCCCAGTAGTACACCTTAGTCTGCCTGAAATATTTGTAATAGCCAAGATTTATGTCTCTAGGAATGAACACTTAGGAAGGCTAATGACTTCTTTCATTATTCATCATTTCTTTCTCCTTATTTGTACAATTAAAAGCTGCTTCTACCCAAATTATAAAGGAAGTTTTCAACTATTCCAAAAGATCGAATGAAAAATATGATTGTTTTTCCTTGACAGAGGGTCAAAGATTCTCGTATACCTATTACATTCTAGGTGATAATTTAAAAAATTAGATGGAAGTAACCATGACTGAAAACAATTGGGATTTCTTATAAATCGGAGCAGATTATGAGTAAAACACTCTTGAGAGCTGAAGTGCTCCTTGTTTCTGAGTGTGAAGCAGACTGCAATGGGCTATTTATTCTTTTATTCTTTACTCAGATAAAATTATTTTACAAGATTTTTTTTCTTAAATTTAATTTTTTAAATTTTATTTTATTTTATTAATTATACTTTATGCACTTTGTATCCCTCCATAAGCTCCTCCCTTCTCCCTTTCTGGTCCCACCCTCCCCTCCCCCTTCTTCACGCATTCCTCTCCCCAAGTCCACTGATAGGGGAGGACCTCCTCCTCTTCCTTTGATCTTAGTCTATCAGATCTCATCAGGAGTGGCTGCATTGTCATCTTCTGTGGCCTGGTAAGGCTGTTCCCCCATCAGGGGGAGGTGATCAAAGAGCAGGCCAATCAGGTTAGGTCAGAGGCAGTCCCTGTTCCCATTACTATGTAATTCTCTTGGACACTAAACTGCCATGGGCTACATCTGTGCAGGGGTTCTAGGTTATCTCCATGCGTGGTACTTGGTTGGAGTATGAGTCTCTGGGAAGACCCGTGTGTTCAAATTTTCTGGTTCTGTTGCTTTCCTTGTGGGGTTCCTGTCAAGAATTTTTTTTAGAGCAGCTCATCATGTTTTTTTGTAGTGCTTGTTATTGTTGCTTTGTTCTGTTACAGGATATTACCATTTAGGCCTTGTTTGCCTTGAGCTCACAGAGATCTACCTGCCTCCCAGGTTCTGGGATTAAAGATTTATGTTACCACCTCTGGACCATGATCAGATTTTCTAGATGATGTTTAAATGGTTTCAGAATTAACAAGTCAGAGTTAAGAGGCATGAATTTGTGATATTTTCCTATGTATTTTTTTTTTTTTTGGTGTAACATGGAATGCTTTCCCAAAACTGAACAAATTAATTTCCTTAGAATATGTAATTTATGGGAGGTTTGTACTTTATTACTCTTTTAAACCCTGATATTTAAAATTATTATTTGATGAACAAAAGAATGAAATGCATCAGACTGGGAAAACTTAAAGGATAAGAAATAATTTTGAAATTATTATTACTAATATTAACACTATTATTATTTGGATTATGAACACTAATATTATTATTATATTTCAGAGAGTGTGGCTGAGACACTGAGCACTAGGGACTGGGATTCTGAATGGTACCTGTTGGGTTGGTGGCAGCAAGGGCTACTTTACTATAGAGGTGGGCACTTGAATTGCAGGTGAAGGTAGCCAGAAGTAGGGAAAGAAAGGACACAATATATATATATATATATATATATATATATATATATATATATATATA
>NW_026596117.1:8829920-8945150 GCF_907164565.1 Psammomys obesus | reverse complement strand
TATATATATATATATATATATATATATATATATATATATATATATATTATTGAAGTGATCCATAGACTACTAAGAACAAAAGAAAAAAGAGAATGAAATAGGTGTGAAAGACATGAATGCATAAGTGGTTACTAGCTGGTTAAGAGATGTGAGCCATGCCAACAGGGAAAAATCAGACTCGTCTGCTGGAACAAGAATGCATAGGCTATTTTTCTCTGAGATCTCTCCACTAAGACTGAAATCACCAGTTATGTTATTTTCTTACTGTTTTTGAAAGCTTTTTTGTCGTTGTACTACAGTGCCAGATTTTATTTTTTGACTTCTGCACTCACACTTAGTGTGAGGCTACCCCGGGGTTTTGAAAAAAGAAAACTGAGAAAAAGAATCATTCATAACAATAAGATTCCAATATGCTTTGTTAATTTACTAGCGAATTAAATTCTTTTAATTGTATTCTTTTGATATCTAAGTAGCCTTTAGACCCGTAAGTGTTTGTAGTTTGTACCTTCTGGTTCCTTTCCACTAAATGCCCCAGACTCACCAGTCCAATTTAGTTCACTTGCAGATTGTAACCATGTGATATTTATTACCTCAAAACTCACAAATGAAATATACTCACTGGCATTTACTCTATGACTCTGCCACCTACCCCTTTTCATCAGCCTTGAAATGCTATTTGATTTGGGTTAAATTCCTTGGTAAATAAGGACTTTAGAGGTTTCAAGCAGCACATCAGAACAATTTCACATTTATTTGTCAGTGCACACATAACATGCTCAAAACACATCATTTGGCAAAATAAAAAAAAAAAAAGTCAGACAGATGTGTTCAGGTTTCTGTGGTCTACAATTTAATTTTAATAGTCATAGATGCCAGGCAATATGTTCACAAGTATTGGCATTGTTTACAAAAACACCAAGTACAAATGAACAATCAAAGGAACAATCAAAGAAACAAAAAAAAAGCACTATAAAGCAAAAAGTTAATGGCAGGAGCATGTACTGATGAGGAGGAAGTAGGAAATGACCAATGTTGTTTGTCTCTACAGCTTTTCATGGTTACTAGTGATGTTTAATATCTTATTACTTAAAAGAACTTAATAGCAGTAGGTCATTCAGAGAAATAAGATAATGGAACAATTTAGCAAAATAATGCATAAGCTGACTGTGTGTTATGCTTCATATTCTGTCAGACTATATATATTACTGGTTTCTGATTAAAAATAGAATCAAGACCTTGTATCTTAGTTTCAATGGCTTAAGTTTAAATCCTAGACAGAATCCACCAAGAACTTAATGCCCCCATAACTGTCTTAGTAAGACTTTCCCCATGGAAATGTGCTCATTCAAATTATTTGATTTCAAATGTTCTTTATCTCTTGAAAAAAAATGTTGATAACAAAAAGCTCATTTTAGATTAGTGCATGTGAGAAAAATATTAAGAAACTCATTTTTAGTTTATATCTCCTATAGTTTTCATTTACAATAAATGGCTTTATATGCAGGAAGTTTTAACCTGTTTTAAATCTCAAAGTGATTTACCAAGTTGTTAAATTTCATATATGAGTAAAATATTTCCACCATTGACCTTGACCTCTCTCATACCTAACCCTAGTGTCTCCCCTACTCTCTTTCAAGTTTGTGACATCTTCTTCTAGAATAACCATGTTACATAGACAGACACACACACGCACACAAACGCAGAGAGATACAAACACACAGACATGCATACACAGGCAGGCATATGTACACAGACACACAAAGATATACGCGGAGACACACACATACAGAGATACACATAGGCACAAACATCATTCTCACACACAGATAGGCATACACATAGAACATAAATATTCAAAAATATTTTAAAAAATAGTAAAAATGCCTGAGAATTCAACAAAATTTTCAAATTATCAGTGTAACTGTTTCATTAAATAAGGCTTTTATGCTATAAATAAACTTTGGAAGAAATTATTTTTTATTGTGATGTGATTAGCTCATTTATTGGGTGCATTTCACCCGAAAGTCTTAACTGTATAACACTATTTTGAAGTTATTTTCCTGAGCCTTGCACACAAAGTAATGATAGGATAGTGGAGACCTCTCTGTGCCTAGTCTACATGAAGTGTTAACAAATTATTCAGTTGTGTATCATAAACCTTAAATCACAACGCAGCACCTATTATGAAGTAATCATTATTTTAAAATAATTTATCATTCATAGATTCTTTTCACTTTTCAGAAAAAGTATAAACGTGATCATTTAATTAAAAAAACAAGAGTAAAATCACTGATATGATAGTAAGTCATCTGGAGTTTACTTTTATAAATTCTGCTGAGTTTACACATGGGGGTGATTATTACAGAAACCAAAGCATATATCTCCTTAACCTACTCCTGCGTTACACAGGACAAATTTTCCTCTATGTTTGATGAGCAAAATTAAACAAGCACTTAATTTTTTTTAAAGTATGCTGTTCTTTTAAACAGAGAGATAATTAACTCAATCCCACTGAAAACAGGGACAAGGCAAAGCTGCCCACTGTCTCCATATCTCTTCAGCATCTTACTGGAAGTTGTAGCTAGAACAGTAGACAAGCCAAGGAGATCAAGCAGATTCAAATCGAATGGAAGAAGTCAAAGTATCACTATTCACAGATGATATGATAGTATATATGAGTGACCCCAAAATTCTACCAGAGAACTCCTACAGCTGATTAACTCCTTCAGCAAAGTGGCTAGATAAAGAATTAACTAAAAAAAAAAAAATCAGAAGCCCTCCTGTATATAAATGACAAAAGAGCTGAGAAAGAAATCAGGGCAACAACACCCTTCACAATAGCCACAAATGACATAAAGTACCTTGGTGTGACTCTAACCAAACAAGTGAAGACTTGTATGAAAAAAACTTCAAGTCTCTGAAGAAAAATTGAAGAAGGTATCAGAAGATGGAAAAGTCTCCTATGCTCATGGATAATAGAAAAGTTTAATAGAAAAAAAAGGCTACATTCATGATAATCTATGAAAATTTAGTATTTTTTGTAGAGGAAATAAGCGTAGCTTGTTTTATATTAAAGTATTTAGCTTTAAGATCTGTAAAAGGGCAATTAAACTATGTATAATTTTTCTGTTTTCTGGTCCTCAACATCATTTTTCTCTGGATAGACTTAACATGACCTGACTGTAGCCATTTTAATTTTTAACCAACATTGTTTCTCTTTAGTAATTTTGTGTGTGATCTGCTTGTTGACCTGTAGGACAATGCTTTTGTCAATTAGTTCCTCAAAAAATTACATTTTTTACAACTCAGGGTTGATCTCTCTCTCTCTCTCTCTCTCTCTCTCTCTCTCTTTTATCTTAGGAAACCTGAGTTTAGTTTTCATACAGTGGTATAGAATTGTGGATGAATACTTGGTATGGATGGCGTTTTTAATAAACCAAATGAAAAGGCAGAAATTTTGGTGCCCTGATAGTACATCAAGTTCTCATATGGGGGCAAGTAATATTATTCCATGCAGCCTTGATTAATGGCTAAATGCTTTTCATCACAAATCTTACAACCCCCAAAGCTCCAGAAATCTGCACTCATGTCATTCTTTCTTGGATAAATCCATAAATAAATATAATATATATGTATATATTTCAAAACAAAAGTAAGCCATATACTCTAGTAAATATAGAAACCGCTGACAGCCACTCATGAACATTATCAGGCATGTACTGTCTGGCCATGACTGCTTCTGCCATGCTTTTATCCATTTGGCAGCTCAGTAGACATGCTACCCCAGTCTCACCATTATCACAAGCAATGCATTGCTCTACAGCATGAGACAGTAGGTGTTTTGACTCCTTTATAGTTTAATACACCATCAAAGAACATGCTGCACAGTTGACCTAAACGTTGGACTGATTGCTTGGTTGTACATGAAGATAGACCAAGAGCTCAGGGTGGCTGCAGCTGAGCAAAAAGGAGAAAGTGAGAGAAAGAAAAATAGGTTCACATGTGGCAGGCCAGGAAGAGTTTATAGGATGGGCAGTGCTAATGCTTCTACATTGAATTTTCAAAGTAATGTTAATGAACCAAACCAAGTTGTAATTACAGGATTCAGCTAATTTCTGCACATCTTTGCAAGTAAAATGAGAATTTTTACATTTGCATGTTGACAGTTTTCTAACAGATTTTTTTTTTTAACCTGAAGCTCAGGATCCAGATGCTTTATTTTTAAGCAGACAAGAGGTGTTATCTGAGCAAAACCTTTGAGCTCCAATCTTTTTGATGAGGCAAGGTAAGCCAGAGTTTACATTTGGGGCCAAAGCCATTCTCTTGGACTGTGAGGGTGCCATTCTCAATCTGTACAAACTTCTCTATGTGCCTGAAATAGGATGAAGCAAGAATGAATGTACTTTACTGAGCAGAGTCAATACTCTGAATAAAATCAATGCTTCACAGTCACTATTAGATGAAGATTTATTTTTCAACTCTGGATATTGATTTAGAACCTTTAATATTTATTCACAGTATTACACTGTCAAGTGGTTAATCCTGATTAACCCACGTTTAAAAATCAGTAAGAATTTTCAGTGAGTATTGGAATTACTTATTATTACAATATTTTTAGAATTAAAATGTCACTGAAAACACGCTGAGATGCTATTTCAAGAGTAATTTTTAAGAAAGATGATAGCACAATGGAAGTACTTTTGAGAGGTACAAACATATGATTGTCCTAAATATTTTTTCTCTGAAGTAGTTTTAAATAGTTATATACTCAGTGGGTCAGAAACAAGACAAAACGTCGTGAATAAGGGAAAGAGATTTGTAGGGAAGAAAGGAGTCTGGCAGAGGTGGGAGGAATAAAGTAGAAGGCAAAATGATGGGTAAAAGGACGTGTGTGAATGTGTCTAAGCAATTTTATTAATAAAATGGGTTTGTTGACATATAAGGAGGAGTACTTTGTGAAAATTTTTACTGTGCACCATTTGAATTATTTTATAATATATTTGATATAATATTAGAAATGAGACACAAGATTATTAAATTACTTGCTTTTTTGCCCCTGTTGATTCTGGAGAGAAACATTGCAGATAAACATAATACCAGGATGAGGAAAAAACATGTTCTCCACTCTGATATATGTCTCAAATTTTATTTTGATCTTAGGTCATACCATTAAATACCTATTAAATAACATTCAGTTTCAACTTCTTGTTTTTAAATACATTGAATTCATTGAATTTATCATTCACATTTTCATACAATCCTAACTACCAAATTTATCTACAAGTTTCTGCAAAAGTGCATGAGTAGTTACAGAATAAATCCTAAATGTAGTTACTGAATTCTGAGCTCTTGTGATATATATATATTTATTTTTTTTCGAACTAGTTTCTTTTTAATTATTTCCCAACCACATCTCCGTCCTGATGTAGTACTGACTAGTTCTGGCACCCTGTAACTTTAATCTTGCCACATGTCAGGATGGAGAGTTCTTACATACTCAAGACTAGATACATAATTCATAGAGCTAAGTGTAAAATTAATAAATTAATATATATATATATATATATATATCCCATAGTTTAAGTGTTATTTCAAGACAGTAATAGAGAGGCATTAAAATAAACATAAGGGTCTTTCTAAAGGATGGCTCTGTGAACTATGAGCATTTGAAGCCATTCATTCTACTCTTGTCTCCCTAAAAACTAGAATTTAGTATTGCAAGATACATATTGAATGCTTATTTGTCCAGACAAATTCTCCCAAGTACTTTAAGTCAACACAAGTGATGTATCCCAATTAACTATGCCACTATAGCTAGACTCTAAGACCTTATTCTTTTTGTGTACTTGAGAGCCACATGAATGTTAAGATTTTAAAGAAAGTGAATGAAGCACCTTCATCCTCTGTCCCTTCTTCTTTCTTCCTCACCTGCTGCACAACGCTCGTTGATGATCCTGTAGAATATAAGAAGGGAAAGCTAGTTCACCTTAATTAGTGGTCTCCAGAAAAGCTTGATTTTATTTTAGCTTCCAGCACTGACATTATAATGAGTCTGAACTTTACAACAGTATTGTGTGGCCTTAGCTTTTTTGTAGTTCCCATAGCTAAGCATTTTTCAACTGAATTTTTTTTTTTATGTGTGATGGGATTTTGTTTTATTAATATTTTTATTATTTAAATTTTTATTTTTTATTTTTTATTTCACTTTACATTCTTGTTTTAGCCCCATTGTTCTTCCCCTATCAGTCCCACCCCTCTCTTTCTCTGTCCCCCTTTTTCTCAGAAAATGTGAGCTCCCTTTCCCATCTAGCCCAGTTCATCAAGTTGCATCAGGATGAACCTATCTTTTTCTCCTGGGGCCTGGCAAGGCAGTCTAGGAAAATGGATGAAAAAGCTGTCAATTGAGTCTGCCACCCTTACTTAGACCCACATTAAGCCTAATATGCCCATCTGTTATGTCTTTGTAGGGGCCTAGGTTCATTTCATGCATGGTCCTTGGTTGATGCTTCAGTCTCAGCAAGGTCCTCTGTGCCCTGGTTATTTGACTCTGTTGCTGATTTTGTGGACCTCCTGTCATGTCCAGGTATTTTTCTCTTTCCTTCCACTTTTTCACAAGGTTCCCCAGGCCTCTCCCAATATTTGGTTGTGAGTCTCAACATCTCTTTTGAGGCACTGCTGGGTAAAGCCTCTCAGAGGACAACTCTGTCAGGCTCCTGTCTGCAAGCTTAGCAGAGTATTGTTCATAGTGTAGGGGGTTGTCATTTTCCAGTAGACTGAGTCTATGCCCAGGAGAGGTAATATACCCAAAAGACGCTCTACCATACAAGAACACTTACTCTACTTTGTTCATAACAGCTCTATTCACCATAGCTAGAAACAGGAAACATCCCAGATATCTCTCAACATTCTCTCAACATATCCATTCTCTCCAAAGAATAGATAAAGGAATTGTGACCCATTTACACAGTGGAATACTACTCAGCTATTAAAAACAAAGAAATAATGAAATTTGGAGGCAAATGGATGGAACTAGAAAAGATCATCTTGAGTGAGATAACCCAGACTGAGAAAGGCACACATGGTAAGTCCTCACTTATAAGTAGACTTTAGCTCATAGTACAGGATAAGTGTACTATGAGGCACAGAAGCAAAGAAGATAACATAGATGATCCAAGGGAGGATGCATAAATATCACTCACAAGAGGAGGTAGAGTAGACAGAGGTAGTGACTGAAGAGAGTGATGAGATTTTTGAATGCGTGAATAGCAACTTTGACCAGGAACTTTTGTTTTGGTTCATTTTACAGAACTGAAGAAAATATATCCACAAATCTGTATTCTTCTGACTAACGGCTCCATGTACCATTCCTACTTTCTTCAAAAAGCTAATATGAATTATTTAGATATCATAGAATCTTGATGAAAATCCAAATAGAGTTATACAACTTTAGATGAAAATTAGAATGGGCAGATAACTAGTGTCTAAAAAGCATGGTGGTAACAGTAATGAATCAGTAGGAGTAATCTATTATGAAGAGATGGCTAAGAGAAGCCAGAAGAAACCATGTTCCTTTTCGTAGAGTGCCCTTGAAAGTTCATTACTTGACCTCACAGAACACATCAATAAATCCTGGCTATATTTAGAAAGAGCTTGAGTGAAATGAGGCATTACCAGAATGCTGGCAATGTTTACAGGGTCTGCAACATTAAAACGGATATTTTCATTGTGTAGTCTCTGTGTTGTGCAGTGGTATAATTAGGTTCAGTGTGATTTCATTTTCAATTAGAGTTATCAGCTTAATTCACTTTTTTCCGGTTACTAACAAGGTAACATTGAAAATATTTTCAGGCTTACTAAGAGTGTGTTCTTGTTCCTTTTACATCTTTAAGATACCATTTTATTTCTCCTACTTACTCAATTGAAATAAATGTCTTGCCTTACTGGAGGTAAGCATCTAATTTCAAGAAGACCAACTTTTGCTAAGAGTGTAACATGATGAGACCAGATAGGCTAGGGTCAGGTGGAAGGGGAAGTAGACCTCCTTATTGGTGGATTTGGAGAGGGGCATGGGAGGAGATGAGGGAGGGAAGAGGGGGGTTGGGAGGGAATGAGGAAGGGGGCTACAGTTGGGATGTAAAGTGAATAAAATGTAATTAATGTAAAAAATTAATTTTTTAAAAAAGTGTAAAACTTACCAAGGAAAGAGAAAGACAAGTGAAGATATGTGGTATGAAGTGTTGGGTTGGAACTCAGAAGTTCCTAGTGACAGTATCATAATATGCTTCAGGGATACAGAAACTGAGGTTAACTAGGACGTTAGGAAAGCCTGGGGAGGAGTTTGATTTTACTTTAGATGATAAATATCCTCTGGAGAGTCAAGCTGTGCTATTTACTTTTCTCAGTGCTGTGGCGGAATAGTTGACAGGAGCAACAAATAAGGAACTGATTTTAGATCATGTTTTCAAGGGGTACAGTCTATCAGAGTGGGAACAGCACGGTAGAATTTGTGGCAGTGGGAATATATGACAGAGACTTCGCACATCTCCATGAGCCAGAAGGCAGAGTGTTCAGTCCAGAGGCAAGGCTGGCCTAGAGATATTAAAGTGTTTCCTTAGTGATTAGCTTCTTCTAGTTAAGATCTAATTCTTAAAAGTCTCACAATCTCATTAAACAAAAAATGCTATCACTCATATCAGCCTGGTGGGGAAGTTTCACTAACAATAAGATCTCCAAAAAAAAAAAATGTTTTTAAAGATTTATTTTACTTGTATGTATGTGTATGATTTTTTATGAGAGTTATATGCACACTTGTGTAGGTTTTGGCATCAGATATCTAGGAGCTAGTAACAGGCTATTGTGACTTGCTTGATGTGGCTCCTGGGAACTAAATCCAGTCATATGCACGAGCAGAATGTTCCGTTTACATCCTCACTGCAGTTTCCTCTTCCTCCTCTCCTCCCAGTCCCCCGTGCACCTTGTTCTGTTGTGTCGTGCCCCACCTCACATTCACTAATCTTCCATTTTTCTTCAGAAAATGGGAAGCCTCCCATAGATAGCAACTACCAATGGCATATGAAGTCGCAGTAGGACTAGGCACATCCTCTCCTATTGAGGCAAGGCTGAGCAGCCCAGTAGGAGGAAGCCTCTCTGATGAGGGTTATGATTGGACCCCATCCCTGCACATCTTGTAGACAGGACAAATTGTGGGTCGACTCTTGTGGAATGGTGTCCCATTACATCTGTTGGAAGCCTTGCCTGGTTATAGGAGATGACCAGTTAAGAGCCACATTTTCCATTGCTGGGAGTCTTAGCTCGGGTCACCATCATAGATTCCGGGAGCTTCCATTGTCCTTGATTCTAGCTTGTCTTAGAGATATCCTCCCCCATTCCAGTTGTCTCTCCTAGAGGGGTCTATACCTAGAAACACAATTTTTTAAGGGCATTTTATTGGTAATAGATAGGAGAAAATTTTTTTTATCTTCAAATAACCTTTATAATTTGGAAGAGAAAAATTATCATAAATATGTAATGTTTTCCTTATTTACACAAGTAGGGAATGAATGTCTGGGCACTTTGAAAGGGAGATTGGGGATGGGGGGAAGATTAGATCTGATATTCATATTTCAAAGAATTGAATGACCAAAATAACCAAATGTTTTTTGTTAGCAATAATGCCATCTCAAATGTCTTTAATGAATGCACCCAATTATCTAGAATTGCTTAGGACAAATATGCCTGAAATCTTTGGATTAATGGGGAAAGTATTTCTAGTTGTTGTGTGAGGCAAAGACACTGCACAACTTAAACCAACCCACCACAACCCTGTGGAAATGAGGTGACTATATAGCTAAGGTAGAAAACAGGATATTATGCACTTTGTGCTAGGATGAGTAGCTATGATGGAGGCTTAAGAATTTTGCTGTTTCATCCGTATCCAGCGGTCACTTGCATTCTTGAAAGCATTATTAAGTTGTGGTATGTAAGGTCTCAAACTCAAAGTTTAGCCTATATTATGAGCCCTTGAAGTTTCAGGTAAAATAAGTACCCAGGCAATGTAAACCTTTTAATTTATTACAATGCTGGAGTTAGAGAAAGCTATAATAGCATGGACCAATCTGTCTTTACTACACTCCAACAGCATCCTTTAGTTCTTCTCTCTTTATCTGTACATGAAATCATATAAAGGCAGAGATGAGGTCAGCAGAAACTGTGTTTTAAGATGTGTCACCAGCCTAGAAAAGTCACAGCATGTAGCAGTGGGAGTGTGGAGAGCAGAGATGGAGGATTGGTATTAGAGTTTTAGAGAAGGAAGGTAGTGTTAAAGCTGACCAGTGCAAACCATACTCAATTTTCTGGCGTATATAAAGAATTTGATTGTTGGGGCTTAAATACCTCTCACCAGCCAATGAAGCTACCTCTGATGGATACCGGCAGGAAACAAAATTGAGCTCTCCCAGGGCTAACATTGAAAGAAAAAATCCATTATCTTAAAAGTCCAATGTGAAAGCAATACACACATACTCAAAGAGAAAAGTTTGAGTCTGGGTAGACTTTTTGTTCAAAAATTAAGAAAGAAAAAGTAAAAGGAAGAAAAATCTGTATGCACTAGAGGAGCATATCTCATGACTTAAAGAAACCAAGCATTTTTTTTCCAGAAAAAAATACACTGAAAGTTTTCCTTAAAACATTGTTCCCTGGATGAATAGTAACATTTTTACTCTAAGTTAAGTTCAACAGGACATGACCTGTGGAAATTAGAAGACGAGTACTAAGTATACAATAGATAAGTGTAATGTCTACAAAGGAAATACAAATCAAGTGTATAGAGCTGACAGAATCTTATAGATAAGAAACGGTTTTCATGGACTCAAAATTTAAATAACTCTTTGAGAAAAGGAATAAAGTGCCAATCAAATAACTGTACCAAAGGCAAGGCTGAAAAAGTCCTCAAATGTGTGTCAATGAAAGTGAAGGAGAGAGATAGTGACTTGAAAGATTAATACATAGACTATGACACATACCTTATAAAATTAAAAAGATACTTTTAGAAAAAGAAGTAAAGTTAAAAAAAAGAAATGAGTCCTTATACCATTTCCTATGTGAAATATTTTTTTTTTAAAGTATGAAAAGCTAGGGATAGAGAGATGGCTCAGTGGTTGAATGCTTTCTGCTCTTGTATAGACCCCAAGTTATGTCCCTAGGTATAAACCCCAGGTTAGGTCCCTAGCATGTATATGGCTGTTCATACTTTGTGTAACTCCAGTTTTGAGTGTTCTGTTGGGATCCTTTGGCCACTGTGGGCATTGCATGCATGTGATATACTTACACGTAGGCACAACATGCACATAAAAATCACAAAAATATTCAAGACAAATGTTAGAGAATGAAAGTGTGACTAATGGCAGGGAGACAAGTTTGGGCAGATAGGGAGTTAAAGCCAAATCTAAGTATAAACACATTGATTAAAATGTCATAATGAACCCCTGTATTGTGTAAAATTAATATTCATTAATAAGACTTAAAATCTCTAGCCATTTTGAACTTGAAGATAGTTTCTTCTAATCTATTACATCTTAATGAGTTAATAAAATTTTATATAGTTCATAATTTTAAAGGAAGCTTCATCAAAATAAATTTTCTGTAACAAACACATGCATATATAAGAATTTGTATTTTTATGTTTTTAACATTTAAAAATAAAGAAGAACATACATTGAATCTTTAATCTTAGAAACTAGGGAAGGACTTGGTGTGTGTGTTTGTGTGTGTGTGTGTGTGTGTGTAAAGAGATGCAAATATTTTAAGAATATGAAAATTTAGCATGAAACAGAATTTAATACTACCTAACTAACATCACATTGACATATTTTTAAGAAGTTTATTTCATGTTAAAAGTGAGACACAAATTTCTTTCTGTGGAACAGGAATTAAATTGAATCAGAAAGAAGTGGTTACCCCTACAACCACAATGTCACGATTGCTCCTGTGGGCACATCTTGCTTGTCAGTTTCCTTTAGCACACAGAGTATTGGGCTGATTAAGATCATTGTTTGTCATTTCTTTCCTAGCAGCCTGTGTAGTATTTTCAGCTCTAGGAAAGCTAGCTATCATGGAGAGAGTTTCCTTATACGTTCAAGATTAATTTCTCTGTGTCCTATAATCAAAATTTGTTCTTCTTATGATACATCTGTGAGCAATGGCAAAACTCTTTTGGGTGCTCAATGCCTCCCATTAATGACTCACACCAATTTTTATTAAATAGCATATGTTTCCTAGAAGGAACATTGTCAACCTATGCTAGGTACTGTTATTCAGACTGTGTTTCGTGTATGCTCATGAGGAAGAAAACAACAGAATATTCATTAGGCTTCCTTATACAGCTTTTTCTCCCTGCTCTCTTGCTCCTATATCTTCTTAAACCTTTAACTTCCAGAATCAATATTACTGTTACTTGGACTTATTCTTTTCAAAGAAACATGAACTAAAATTTGAACAATAGGCTATGGTAAGGGGAGATTGCCAGATAGATATCAGACAGATAGGCTAAACACTTGCATTTTGATTTTCTCATTTTAGAACCAATTTGAAAACCAAAGAATTACATTATTTCTTGCTCTCTTTACTTTTCCCCTTCATTTTCAAACATATTTTATAAACTGCATTCCTTTTTTAAATATTTCAATACATGGACTGCTTTATATTTCTTTAAATATGTATTTAAGAGCACTATCTCAATATTCTTGAACAACATTTAATCAAGGTTTAATTGTTAGG
Source organism: Psammomys obesus (assembly GCF_907164565.1). Taxonomy (NCBI): domain Eukaryota; kingdom Metazoa; phylum Chordata; class Mammalia; order Rodentia; family Muridae; genus Psammomys; species Psammomys obesus. The sequence continues at coordinate 8,932,376 of NW_026596117.1, read as the reverse complement.
TTAATTATGAAAGTCTGTTCAATTTAACTTTACAGTCCTCTGTTATTCTTATCCAGAAGACAGTTACCAATTTTGTTCTGGTTTAGTTTATTAGTCTACTTTTAAACCTGAGTTCAGTGTAGGGAATAAAGTAAGCCTTGGGGCATCTTCAAAGACTGGAGGAAGTCTTGAGTGAAGGTATATTGTTTGATATAGTCATGGTCATGTCCAGGTCCAAGACTTCACATCCATAGGAATGGCATTGTCTTTCCCTTTGGTTTCAGGTTCAGCTATGGCAAAGCCTTTCTCTGATCACATGAAAGTGGTCAGGGACATCTCTGGGACTGAGTAGGCTTCTGAGTATCTATAGTGTTGACCCTAGATGAGACTCCTTGCAGCAAGGTCTATATTGAGCCTGAAGTGGCTGCCTCCTGTACCCAGGGAGGTCTTCCAGTGGAGGAAGAGGGACACCAACCCACCCATAAAACCTTCCACCCAAAATTTGTGCTGCCTGCAAGAAATGTAGGGATAAAGATAAATCAAAGATTGATGGAATGACCAACCAATGACTGGCCAACTTGTGACCTACCTCGTTGGAGAGAGCCAACCACTGACACTATTAATGATACTCTGCTAAGAGTGTAAACAGGAGCCTAGCAAAAATGTCTTCTGGGAGGCTTCATCCAGCAACTGGTGGAAACTGAAGCAGAAACCCACAGCCAAACAGTAGATGGAGCTCAGGAAGTCTTGTGGAAGAGTGGGAGGAAGAATTGAGGGAGCTCACAAGGTTAAGAATACTATAAGAACACCAACACAGTAAACTAACCTGGGGCCATGAGGGCTCATAGAGAATGAACTACCAACTGAAGAGCATGCATGGGCTCCATTTAGGTCTTTTACACATATGTAGCAGATTTGTATCTTGGGCAACATTCAAGTCTTCTAACAACTGTTGTAGGGGCTGTCTCTTACTCTATTGCCTGTGTTTGGATCCCTTTCCCATAGCTGGGCTCCCTTGTCTGGCCTCAGTGGGAGAGGATGTGCTTAGACTTGTTGAGACTTGATGTGTCAGGGTAGGTTGGTACATGATCTATGTAGGGACTTGAAGTAGAAGTTTCTGTTTTCTTTGAAGACTCAGTTTTGTCATGTGTTTGCTGCAAGGTGGGCATGTGATGTTTTGCTGTAGGTTGGCTTGAGAGAGGACATGATGTTTGGCATGACTTTGGCCAGCTAAGAACATCTGAGTGAACTTTGAGGAGAGGAGATATATAGAGGTCCACTCACAGTGACGCATGGCTTTTTGGATCGACATCACTGCACTGATCTTCATGCTTTGAAACTTGACTTCATAGAGAGAAAAATTCTGGAGAACTTCTCAGGGCAATCCAACTGAGTCTTGTGGCTTTCACTGACTTGTCTTGATCTTCTGAACCATGTTGGTGCTTGGTGTTGGCCTATGGACTGGACTGCTGGCATCCTGATGACTGAGTTTGGTAATCCCCTAAAGATCCATCAACCCTAATCAGCAGGAAGTAGAAAAAGGAAATCTACAGTCCTTTTCCCCACTAATCTCCTATCTAAGGTGTGTGTGTGTGTGCGGGGGTCTTGGAAAGAAGGTAAAGATGTTTAAGAAGCCTAAATAAAGTAGGTTTGGTGAAAAATTTAAGCCTACAGGATCTCCCCTTCTCTGAGGAGAACTGGCAGGGAAGATGTGGGTAAGAGGTTTGACAATGGGACTAGGAGGGAGGGGGAAGGGTACTGTGATCAGGCTGCAAACTGATTAAATGAATGGATGAAAAATGTTTATAGATAAGTAAATTTGGTAATTATAGTATTGTTTGATGACAAGGAAATAAATAGTCTAGAGTAATCTCCCTAGGCTAAAGGAGAGTCTGAAAAACTTTTGCACCGAAACACTATGGATTACTCTGGTAGGTGGACTATTAATTTCTAGCACAGTGTGCATTTACAGGGCATTCCTGAATGTTAATGACTATGGATTACAAAAACATGTTTTTGGATTCACCTTTCTATATTCCATTTTTTAAAATTATTTTTATTTTTATTAATTATAGTTTATTCACTTTGTATTCTCCCTGTACCTCTCCTCCCAATTCCACCTTCCCTCTTTCCCATCCATGTCCCTCTCCCAATCCACTGATAGGTGAGGTCCTTCTCCCCTTCCCTCTGATCCCAGTCAATCAGGTCTCATCAGGAGTGGCTGCATTGTCTTCTGTGGCCTGGTAAGGCTGCTCCCCCTTCAGGGGTAGGTGATCAAAGAACAGTTCCATCAGTTCATGTCAGAGACAGTCCCTGTCCCCATTACTATGGTGGTCACTTGGACACTGAACTGCCATAGGCTACCTCCATGCAGGAGTTCCAGGTCATCTCCATGAGTGGTCCTTGGCTGGAGTATCAGTCTCAGAAAAGACCCCTGTGCCCAGACTTTTTGGATCTGTTGCTGTACTTGGCAGAGTTCAGGGAATCTATATTCTATTTTTAAATATTACCCTTGATGATATTTTAGTCTTTTCTTGCGTATATTAATAATATTAATATTGCTTACTAACCAAGTTAAATTGTGATCCCCAAAGCAAAGCTTTCCCTCCTTTTTCACATCATCTGGAATCAATTAGTGTGGTCTCTGTATGTGTGTATGTGTGTGTGTTTAACATTGTGTTGTTAGGGATCAAACCTGGCCTTTACATTACAGTATACTTTTGAACTACACTCTCAATCAGATGAATCTAAATTTCAGTTCATTGTTATGTGCTTTAGGGCTATAGGCTCATATGCTCCTGGTTAACATATTCCTCACATACCTTATAATAAGAAATAAGATTTAAAAATAAGTTAGGGAAAATATTTAAAATAAAAGAAAGCTCACCAAAAAAAGAAAGAAAGAAAGAGTAGATTGTAGAGCCATAAGTGAAGGCTTTTTAAAGCAGTGTGGAGAGAATTTAAATTATCTATGTATGTACTTTTTTGGTTCTTGGAATAAAAATGAGGTTACAGTGATAAGGATTCAGTGATATAAGGCAGAGGGAGAGCCAGACTATTTTAGTCAAATAAATTTTATTATTATGTTACAATTAAATCTGCTACATAAGTCCTGGTCCTTGGTCATATAGTTGGTGAAACCACCCATTGTGCAGTGGTATGAATACAACTGTGTTATACAGATTATAGTTTATTGTAAACAACCTCAGCAGACACAAGTATTAACAAAGGGTGCAGAGATGCATTGCCTACTTTTGTTCAGTTATTTGTGCTTCTGAAATTTCCCCAACTTGCTTAAGACATTTAAGTGCTGTCTTTATCCTCTGGCTTTCAAGTAATACCTACAGAATGATGGGGTTCAGAAGATATAGCTTCCCAAAATGCAGCCGCTGATACCCACAGTCATGTCACCTAAAGGCCCAGTGATGCTACCCAGATCAAGCACTTGAGTTCCAGTCTGAATCTTCCATAATGCAACCACGTCTTCTGAATCAGGTAGTAACTACCAGTTTTCACATTAGATACAGTAACACATAAACGTTATCAGTTAAAGAAACAATATTTTGCCTCTTGTGCAAAAATGCCGGTGGGGGAGCCTTCTGATGGACCAAGTTATGCAGGTCTATCATTCAATCCATGCTCTTAATTAATCTCCATTTCTAGAGACGTAAAAAAAAAAAAAAAACTTAGATGGAAATCGATACAAAAGACACTTAAAAGGCTTAAAAAGTCAGGAAAAAGTGTGGTAAAAGTAATGCCTTAAACTTTATTAGTTTTCAGGAATCATAAAGGAAGACATTATTGGGAAACAGATTAAAAGCCAGGAAATCAGATAGACCTGACCTTGTAGCTCTGTTTTCTTGTTGGTTGCAGAACCTGTTTTTAAAATTGGTGGCTTCCCTCTATGATTTCTTTTTCCTGTTTTGACTTAATGATCTAGTCCTCTTTTTACCTCAACACAAGTAAGCAAGAATGAAGCTTCTACTCTTTTATTTTAAGTTGCCTTTTACTCTCACAGTGAGCAGATGCGGAGGGAGATCACAATGAAAACAGAGCTACTTATTGATTCCTTCTTACATATTTTATCTTGGGCAATCATCCTTCCCAGTGCAACTAGCTTTAGAAATATTTCTTGTTTAAAGATAACAGTGCAGAGAAAACAGGAGACTGCATAAGGTCATTGCTTTGCAAGTTAGAGACATGTAGCAAGAGTTATAGTCACATTAACTATAAAATCTTTTTGCTATACAAGCATTATTCTATTATGTTCACTGGGGTAAATAATTGTAGTTTTGTAACTCATTTACACAGATATCCCATTCTAATAAGTTATAGAAATACCAGGCAGAGTTTCAATCGGCACAGACACAAGGATTCTTTGTTATTTTACCATGATGGGGATACAGCCAGTTCTAGTGCATGAGCACTCAGCATGCACATGAAGAAGCTAGTTGGTCCTAGACCAACTCTGTGTCAGGGTAGCTCCACTTTCAAATCTGGGAAGTTAGGCCCTACATTCTGAAAACATATACAGGCTTGATCTAAGAAAAACCCAGAGGCACCTTGCTCTTAAAAGAGGTGAAGCGTAAACTGCAAACCCACTGTACTAGAGCTGGCTCATAAATCAGTTTTCACATAACTTTTTTCATATTAAACATGATTAAAAAATGGAGAAAATGCAATGTTCCCTTAACAAAGATGGTGAAGAAACATGAGACACAAAGCAGCTGTTACTCTGTCAAATCAAATAAAGGATACATTATCTAAAAGATTACAGTATTGCAAGATGAGGAAGAAAGCTTTGAAAATAAAAAGAAATGCAACCAAGCTCTGTGACTGCAGCTCATTACATACAATGCTCCAGAGATTTCTACCCATTCCAAACATATTTTTTCTATACAGTTATTAAGCTTAAATTATTCACTGTGTACAAGTAATTGACATTTCTGTATAAAACACTATATTCAAAATAGAAAGCTATCAATTTTATCCAGTTTTTATACTGTCATTAATTCCCAAGGCAAACAAACAAACAAACAAACAAACAAACAAAAGATGGCTTAGTAAAATGGAGAAGCAGTATCTACATGATTTTAATTTGCCTTTTATATTGTATTTACAATAGATTGTATGTTTTGGATTGAAAAAGGAAGAGATCAGATATAAAAATTAGGCAGTTTGGTTATTATCAGCTAATCTTGGAAGTTTCTTAACATATGTAACTTAAGAATGTAAAACTGTGTATTTTAATATGCGCTGGAAGGTAAGGCTTTCTAGTTGCTCTCTTTTGAAAGGTAGGCATAGATGAATCTGCATTTTAAGATATTTGTCTGCTTAGTAATCTGGAACTTTGTAATGTAAACTAAGGAGTGAAGCTGAGGAATGAATTTCCTTGGACACAAGAGTCCATGCAGTTTCCCTAATGACTTTATTTTCCTAATTAAGTCATAATGCCTTAGTCTGAGAAATTTTAAAATAAATCCCCTAGTAAAACCAGACTAATTCTCCTATATTTATTAATACCATAATTAATTTTAACTACATGTAAGAGATTTTATTAGAGTTTGTGCTGTATTGTCTCACATCCACATTTACCAGGCTAGGCCAGTGAGGGAAAAAAAATGTAGTTTGGTCAGCACAGTAATATTGTTTTGTCTGATGACTGTCTACATCTGCTGACTTAAATTCTTGAAGCCCGCTCTACTCTATGTATCTACAAGAAGCATTTCACACAGGTGGAGAACTGTCTTAAACCCAGGAGAGTTCTCAGGTACCCACTGTTAGATAGACACCTGAGGATCACGCCTCCACAGCGACGGCTGCAGTGGTTCTGGCATCTTACCTTATCTCCTACGAATGTGACTGAACATCTGGGCTAGCAGAATAAATAACATTTTTGATCATATAAATCATTTAGAATCTTGTGGCTCATGTTTTCAAGGATATCATCTCTTTTAATGCTTGCATATTCCTAAGGCACATTAAAGATGTCATTACTAAAAATAGAAATTAGTCATGAAAAATAATTTTCATGCTTCTCTGGGTCTCCAAGTACATTTGTAGACTTCTTACATCTGAGCCATTTCAGGCTCTTACTACAATGTAGGGTCTGACATCCTTACAGACATATTAGGTGAGTCTGAAATATGGGGTTTTAAAAATCTTACCAAACAATTCATTTTGTTTAAAGGTTTATTTATATTTTTATTTATGTGTACACATATGTCTTTGTGTAGGTTTGTCATTTGTCACACATGCATTCAGTGCCTTTAGAGGCCAGAAGAGGGTATAACTACAGCTGAAGACATAGGCTGTGATAAGCAAACAGATGTGGGTTCTGCAAATTGAATTACAGTTCTCTAGAACAGCACTGGGCACTGAGCGATCTTTCCAGCCCTGCTAGGCATTACTGTAAATGTGCAGGCTGCCTTTGATATGACAGTAAACGGTCATACACGGTCGTGGTTTAGCAGCAGAGTTTCTTTGTTTTAATAGCCTTGCATCGTATTAGAAATATGACCACGAGTGAAAGTGTGTCAGAAATACTGTGGAACTGGGGACAAACACTGCACTTTAGCCAGCGAAATAAGCAATTGAAGATCAAGGTCTTAGAGATGTTTAGCTTCAGGATTTTATGGAAATATTTTTATAACTATAACTTTATAGCTAAGTGAAATCATTTCTCTTAGTGGATACTGTATAGGGACAAAGACATTTCTTTTTTTCCTTAAGGATTCTTACCCATGAATTTTGTTTCTACTAGTTTTATTAGAAAACAAATCTAACACAACTGTTAGATTGATATTTTGGTTTTGTGTTTTGGGCTTTCATTTAAAATTTTTTTTTTAATTGAAGATAGGTTTTTCTATCATACAATACATCTTGACCACAGTTTTCCCACCATCCACTCCTCCCAGCACCTACACCTACCTTCTTCTCTAGATCCGCTCCTTTCCATTCCTCTCCAAAAGATGATAGCCAAACAGCTGTTCTCATGTATATCATGTGTATCAGAAATGTTGTATGACACCTTATTTAATATTTAATAGTCACATGCCAAAGAAATAGTTATTATTCTCATTTCATAGACAAATGAACATAGTTTCAAAGAAGATAATTAATTTGACCAAAATCACACAGCAAATAAATGGTGAGGTCAACACACATTGCAGGGTACATGGCTCTATGTCTAGAGAACTTTATACTCTCTCAAGCTACTCATTCAGAAAGCGTGTTTTCTTTGAAAAGCACATTCTTGTCTTGTGTCCTTGCATTTAAGCATCACTACATTCTTTAAAGCTGGTGGGCCAAGTATTTTTCATGACAATGTTCCTTTCTACAGAGACTTGGAAAAGTTACAAAGTGAAATGGAATTGGGGTGTATGTGTATGTGTGTGGTGTTTGCAAGAAAGAGGTGGAGAGAGACAGAGAGAGATAGAGACAGAGAGAGTCTATGCAATGAAGTGAATGTGGAATGGTTATGTTATAAATGATATTCATCTAAATAATTTTCCATTATGTCACTCAAAAACTCTTCCCTAGTAACGCCTGTGTCTTGAGTTGTGTAATTTTCCAAATAAGAAGTGTGTGATATTAGGTTAGTTCTACAAAAAAATATCTTTGAATTAAAAAAAATAACTTATGTAAAATTTTATAAGTTATCAGACACAAACTGCTAAAAAGCTCTCAGATTTGGGCCTTCAGTGCTATTCCAATTAAGGTGATTTTTTCTTTTTTTCCACTCTGGGAATTTCACCGTATAACTGATTACCAAGCACATCATGTAAACGGCTCTCAGAAACTGCAAACAGCCCATTATGGAGAATGCACCTTATTAACAAAGGTCATTTTAGAATCTCACCCTGGTAACTAATCGCATCAAATGTACAGTACATCAATAGGAGCGTAGACTAGGAACCCGCGTTTTCCAATTAAGTGGATCAGTTTGACCTTCTGAACTATAAATAAACTGCAGCAACCGCTCCTGATTAGGCTTAAGGATTCTGACTTCCATCGCAAACAAATGCCTCCGAATTAAGGCATACTTAGAAAGTTAATCCTGTAAAGAGTCAATGAACAGATTTAGTTTCAGCATTAATGCCTTGGACCTGAGTTTCCTTGAATTTCGCAGTGGAGGCAGAATGGGAATGCACCACTTTGAATAGATAAACAAGCTCTGAATTAGATTTCATCCTCCCTTAGGACAACTAATTTAACAAGAGCAAACCCACTTTCAAAACAGAGTGAAATATTTGCTTCTCCGAGTAATTACAGGGATTGGTCGGTTTACCGTGCCCGTACGAATATACGCGATTAAATATGCTCAGTGGAAGCTCGTGACACTTGTTAAAAAGCGATTTTGACTCTTGTTTGCCTTTATTTGATGCCTATCCTAGAATTATTGCACTCCTCGTTCTCTCACGTGAGATCTGAAAATAAAATCCACCCAGTCCTTTAACAACCTGGAGCCAGGTGCAGCGGCGCACGCCTGTAATCCCAGCACTCAGGGAGGCAGAGGCAGGCAGATTACAGCCTCTTCTACAAAAGCGAGTCCAGGACAGCCAAGGCTACACAGGGAAACCCTGTCTCAACACATCATCCACCCCCCAAAAAAATCATACATGCTTCCTATACGTAACTGATATTGCTGATGTGTCATCAAGGAAGAATCCAGGTGGGTGATTTTTCTAGTCTTCCTTATGGCTTTCCACAGTTCTCAGGGTTCTCGTGTGCAAAATCATGTACTTGAATAAACTAGGTTAAAACAGTTTTGTAGCGCTAGAATATCCTGGTCTCCAGAAGCTTATAGTTACAAAAGTCCAGCAATTGTTTCATTTGTTAGCCTGGGCTGAAATGGCTATTTTTCAGCTGTATCCGAAGCTACTCTTTTCCGAGTTCACAGAGAGCTGGGATGAACAGTAAACCTAAGTGAACTACTGACAGTATATTTTTTTTTCTACTAACAGGAAACATATTTAATAACTATGGAAAGAACCCCACATGAAAGTCATTTTATAACCTTTGTGTGAAAACTTTTTGTTCCTCAAAATATCTGAGTACTGTTGTAGATGTGGTTCATACGGAAGTGATGGGCTTGTCCATGAGAGGACTGGTGAGGACTCGGCTCCTTGAAACGTACAGAAAAACACTGGAAACCACACACTGTGCTTGGAATATCTCATGTAAAATCTCATTTATGTGACCTCACGCGTGACTGGTTTTCACCACCGAAGCAACGTGAAAGCAGCGGGAGAGACGGAAGGAGTTTTCTCTCTGAACCATGGTAGCAGAGGCATAAGTGAATCTCAGACTATAAAGCAGTGACTTTGGGGGGGTGATTAAAAGTGGTCTACATTATATTAATTTAGAGACTGAATACTTGACTAGGTTAGTCATGACAAAGTTCAGCATACACTATTCTGGGTGTAAGCACGGCATCTCATGCAAATTCTTTTTCAACCTGTGCAAATAAGAATAATAAGTACTTCACATAACATTCGCAGAATCTTGGAGTGAAATTATGCTGCAAGAATCACCTTTTGAAAAAAAAGGGAATCAACTGTAGAATAATAAGAATCAACATAGACTTATTAATATATATTACATTTATATATGCCATATATAAGTATATATATATGAGCATATAGGCATATAAGGCATATATATTATATACATAAATATTCCAGTTTTCTTCTTTAATAATCTATTTCTTCTAATTTGTGTCTTTTTCTGCTATATATGTTAAATGTTTTCAGAAGTTGTTAATATCTTTATGGTTTTATTCATAATAAAAACAAAAAAATATAAGACAAAAAAAAGAATCACCTTTTGTCCACCTTTTATTTACTTTTATATGCCTCTGGCATCCTTTCATTTTCTATGTCGTCATATTTCCCGTCTCAAAAAAAGGAACATAATGGGTAAATCCAAATAGAATCTCCTGCAACTTAATGTATCATACTTTCCAGAACAATTAATACTATTTAAAGTGAAAAGGGGAAATTAATTCAGGTCACTAAATCCCTTTTAATCATGTGCTAGCTTAATCCATGGACTATTTCTATTCAGAAGAATTTCCTGAATGCCCTGTTCGTTTTCTGGCACAGAGAAGTGGCTATTATTCTCTTCACAGTGTGAGAAGGTACAGAGCCAATGCAAGCTCTGTCAAGGGTTGTTTCTTCTGATTGCCACATGTACAACTTTCCCTCAGTACCTTGAACAGGTCCAGATGCAGAGCAACGACTCAATATGTATTAAGGGCATGAATCTTCCTATCTCTCACTATCGAAATGTATGTGTATAAAAACCAGAGGACTATAGAGATCTGGTTATGAAGCAGTATATCTAACCCTTGATATCTGCAGAAAAATGATTCCAGGATCTCTGGATACAGAGATCCAAGAATAATAAAATACCTTATAGGATATACATAAACTTTTCACAAATTGCAAACTGCTTTAAATGGTCTCCAGGTTACTTAAAATATTTAAGTACAGTGGAATTACCATGTAAATAGTAAACCTCATTGTTAAGGGGTTGAATGACAAGAGCTATCTCAGTACATGCTCAATAAAGATTCATCTTACTTAAAGTGTGGTTGATCAGTTATAGAAAGTATGGGAACCTGCGTATATGGACTACTGACTACAGTCTGCAGAGACCAAATTGAATTAGAAAGGACTGTCAAAAGGTATGAGCAGTGTGGTGGAGACGGTCAAGCCCTTAGCAAATACTTCTTTTCTTTGTCTTGAACCTAGCAACCCGACTACATGGCTGAATTCTCTTTGCACTTAGGAGTGCCCATGTGTGTAAATTTGAGCCACTCAAAGGTGAGCTGAAGTGGTGGGAACTGTTCCCAGAACTTACTAGAACCTTCCATGTGCACCTCTCTAACACATTCTCTCCCCTGTTTTCATGCTGGAGATAGATTTCTCAGATACTCCAAGCCCTAGAAAAGACATCAAGAGGCTGAACTGTGATGTAGAAGCACTCTGGCAGAGTTGGGACTGTGGACTGAATCTTACTTGGGTGAGATTGCAACAAGGAGTAATAATGAGAGTAGGGGCAATGGAAATAAGGATAAAGAAACTGAAATGTGTTTGGGAGCATTAATACATGCATGGATATAACCTAGAACCCCTGCTCAGATGTAGCCCATGGCAGTTCAGCATCCAAGTGGGTTCCTTAGTAAGGGGGACAGGGACTATTTCTGACATTAACTCAATGGTTGGCTCTTTGACCTTCCTCCCACCCTGAGGGAGGAGCAAGCAACCTTGCTAGGCCACAGAGGAGGACTTGGCAGCCAGTACAGAAGATACCTGATAAGCTAGGGTCAGATGGAAGGGGAGGAGGTCCTCCCCTATCAGTGGACTTAGAGGAGCAGAGAGAAGATGAGGGAGGGAGCGCAGGATTGGGAGGGAATGAGGGAGGAGGCTACAGCTGGGATACAAAGTAAATAACCTGTAATTAATATAAAAAATAAAAATTATAAAAAATGAATTAAGCACATTCATATAACAGTTAGTGTTTGGTCCTAAAGTGGTTATATTATTAATGACCAAAGACTAAGGTAACAGTAGTTTAGTATGAAAAGAATATAACAGTCTATCAACAAACGTTTGTGTAAAGTGAACAGGACAGCCATAAGCTGACATATGTCTTAAAACATTAAACATCCTAATGTCTCTGTTTCTCAAAAAAAGGAATAAAACAGGAGAACAAAATTCAAAATCAATTTGCACATCATGATTCACATAAGAATCACTCTGGGTTTTTGTTTTTTGTTTGTTTTAATCCTTGAAATGTCAGCACCGTGGCTTACAAAAGGCTTCACTGTTCCAGCTGATTCAGAAGGGCTGCAAGTCTTGGGTCTGAGGCTAGTGCTTTTTTTAAATTTTTTATTAATTACACTTTATTCATTTTGTATCCCCCCATAAGCCCCTCCCTCCTCCCCTGCCGATCCCACCCTCCCTCCCCTTTCTGCATGCATGCCACTCCCCAAGTCCACTGATAGGGGAGGTTCTCCTCTTCTTTCTGATCTTAGTCTATCAGTTCTCATCAAAAGTGGCTGCATTGTCCTCTACTGTGGCCTGGTAAGGCTGCTCCCCCCTCAGGGGGAGGTGATCAACGAGCAGGCCAATCAGATTATGTCAGAGGCAGTCCCTCTTCCCATTAGTATGTAACCCACTTGGACACTGAACTGCCATGGGCTACATCTGTGCAGGTGTTCTAGGTTATCTCCACGAATAGTCCTTGGTTGGAGTATGAGTCTCTGGGTAGTTCCCTGTGTTCAAATTATCTTGTTCTGTTGCTCTCCTTGTGGAGTTCCGGTCTCCTCCAGCTCTGACTATTTCCCACTTCTTACATAAAATTCCATTCACTCTTGAATCACAAGAAGTTTGGTGAGTTGAGCCCTGTATCAGCATAGTTAGAGTTATGTTCAGCAAGTAACCGTGCTTGAATCAGTACATGAAACATAAGAGCCTATTATCAGGACTGATGGAGGACACAGACAACTCCTGAGTTTAATGTTCACTTGTCACAGTTGGAAGCATTAGCTTTCTGATGAGAATTTTTTTTTCTCAGAATTTTAGTGTCTCCAGGGTTTGGGGAAAGAGACTAGCACATTACTCGGAACAGGGAGACATTGTTTCAGCTAACTATCTCACAGTAATGTCCACCTAAGAACAGCCATTCATTAATTGGGGAACATTAAAACTCTTTCCTTGTCCCGGCTCCAGTATGCATGACTAAAACTTACATTCTAATCATGGGAAACAAAACATGCCACACACTTATTTTCCTCTGAAGTACAATAGTCTTTATATGTGAATTATTTTAGAATTCCTACTGTGGCTGCACATCTAATGTTATCTTAGAAAATGTGCTAACAAGCTTGAATGTATTGTGGTATTTTTTATCACGACGGAGGATTTTGAAAAATGAAATCTGATGTTTCTTAGTCGGGACATAATGTGGAAACAAAACAGTGTAGAGAAAATGGCTGCAGAATTTATTCAATGTTCTAAGACTGTCTTAATTTATTGTCTACGTGGAACACTTTCTTTTTCACTGTGGCATAACTATTCTTATACTCTAACATGTTTTTTGCATAAGAATTTTCATTTTTTAGAAGATCTTCTATATTCAAACTTATCTCTGGGGAGAAGGGCTTAGATGGCTCATTAACAATGTGTGAAGACTTCTGACATTGCCTTCCAAAATGAAGCATATTATTAGGAATAATATTGAGGTGAAACAATAAAATTCTAAGGAAATTTTGGAGCTCTGGGGAGGATCAGTGAATTGGAAATTAACTCATTATTCAGATACATAGGAGTCTGATAAGGAGTAGGCTTCTTGCAGAATGTTGGCAATATTTGTTATTATGAGTTCTAAATTTATAAATCTTCATAACTGTAGAAGTGAGGGAATATTGAATGCACTACTAGAACACCCTATGGTTAGGCTGCTGGATGACCTCATTCATTAGATACACTCATGAATTCCACTGAGACCTGTTGCTATATAGTAAAATTTATAGACTGAACCAGCCTTTGGCCTTTTCAAAACTTAACCCAAGAAGGCACTAGAGTTTTGATAATGAGTAGTCTGTGGATGTCTAGCGATTACTAGGATCTTACTTGAGTGCCAAATTGCTAAAGTGTTAATGTAATTCTTGTGAATCTCGTGCTTCCAGTGTTTTTTCATTATTATTATTAGTAGTAGTAGTAGTAGCATTCTCATTTATTTATTCACTTCACATCCTGATTGTAGCCCCCTCCCTTCTCTCCTCCTGGTCCTATTCTCCCTTCTGCTTACTCCTCTTTTCCCTCCCCAGCTCTCCAAAAAGGGGGAGACCCCCACCAAACCACCCCAGCACATCAATTTGCATCAGCACATCAATTTGCATCGTCACCAGGGGGAGGTGATTGAAATTGGGCAATAGAGTCCTTGTCAGAGATAACCCCTGCTCTCCCCTTGCTCCCCTTACTAGGGAAACACACTAAGACCAAGCTGCCTATCAGCTACATATGTGCAAAGGTCTAGGTCCAGTCCATGCATGGTCCTTGGCTGGTGCTTCATTTCTATAAATAGATCTGATGACTTTCTCTTTAATTTAAGAACTAAGAATTCATTATAAAGGCACGGTGGCTGGCCATTTTAAAGTTGTGTGTAAACATCATAATTTGGTTGTTCTTTGAGATGTCTATGGAAATAAAACACTACCATCGATACCTGCAGTGATTTCTGTTTTGAGGGTGGGGTGGTGCATGCATACTTAACCAGGGAAACTTCTTAGCGATATCCTTAGTAGCAAATAACTACATGTGGCATCCATGTTGTTCAGTGTTTCAGGCATATATTGGAATCATTCTGGGCAGAACTCAGTGGAGGAGAATAATAATCGAAGCAGAGATTACAGCTCTAGTTGTGATTTAAGTGGGCAGTTCTAGAAACAATGGTGGTAGTAACAACTATGGCAGTTTTGTGAGACTGAAGGGAACAGGAAGCAACCTCGAGACCTATATATAACCTACCAAGTCTATTTAGTTTGTTCCTGTGTGTTGAAGGTTGACCACTTAGGTTTGGGTAATGTATCAGGGAGTTTGTTCCTGAAGGCAATTGACACTTTTGCTCTGGCAGACAAAAATCTCTGTAGCTTTCCTTATTGTTGCAGAATTAATAAGCCATTCTGCTTTGAATTATGCAGGACAATTTATTTTGATAGCAAAAATTATTGATCAAGCCAAATTTAAACTGCATGTGCCTCTATAGAAGAATATTTTTTCATTATCTTGATATTAAATATGAGTTCTTTATTGTAAATTTGACAATCACATTAACATGTAATATCACTTACATTATCTGTAATTAATTATATGAACTATATGGTTCATAACATAATATTCAAATTCTAGTGGGCATGAATTTTACTATTAAATGAATCCCTATAAAATAAAAAATAGTTATTAGCTACCAATAATCACATGATAGGCATCATACACAAATTATTATGCCAAAATTAATTAAAGATAATTGTTCTGGTTAGTTATTTTTTTATATTTGAGGCATTATATTATGGATACTTTGTCAGTAAAGAATTATTTATTCTTAAATTGAATTGACTTACAAGGCCTCATTCTTTGAAATTCTGACAAATTATTAATTAGAGTCTAAGATAATATATATTATTTTCATAGTATATCATGATAGAAATGTGAATTTTAGAAATTAAAATGGAAAACCACAATAGAAGCATATGAAAAACTTTCTTCCATCATTCGAATATAGTTTTGAGGAAATATATAGCATACTAGAAAAGGAGGGTCAAAGCTAATATTTTAAGTGGAATATGGGATCAACATAGTGAAGAAAGATGCGAATTGAACATTTACCTCCATGTCAAGCATAAGTGACAAATTTCAAGAACAGACAATATGCATAAAGAATTCATTACTAAACACCATTTTCAAGAGGTCTAAACATTCAATACTGAAATTCAAATATTAAAAGGCAGAAATGTTACACAAGCCTAATGATAGAAGAGACTTCACGAACATTAACATATTCTTCCAAATCATTAAAAATATAATAGTTCCCAACTGCTATAAATCAAAATAGGCATCTTTTTTTTTTAAATATTGCAAATATGCCAGGGCAGAATATGATCATCTGAAGAGTGAGAATGGCAAAACACTGGCAGCATTCATCAAACAGTTTTGGTGACGTGATGTGACTGAAGACTATGTTAGGTACCCAGCACCAAAATCTGGTGAACTACTGAAGCATTCTGAATATTGAGAGTGAGAATATTGTGAGGAATTATTAAGCGGATAGTATGTTTGGTTTATCTCCTGCCAAGGAAATGACTGGCATTAAAAGAATAACCCGGAAGACTTATATCTCATTTACTTCATAAAAAAAAGAGCAAACCAACTTACTTCATCCAGTATTTTGGTTGGCATTATGACACGTTATAGAAGGATCACACCTTGTTATCAAAGTGCCTAAAGAAACATAAAGTCAACTTCAGTGTGAGGATAAAGCATATGAGATATAAAAGATTCCAGAATGCTGCCAATGTGATTGAAGAGAGATAAATGCAGACCTTCAGGATAAAGCATTTGATACACAGAATTCTCTAAACTCAATGGCAAAAAGATTTTTTGATCAAATACGTTTTAAAACTTTTATCTTAATCAGATAAAGTATGCTAAAAATCTATTTAGTAGCATAAAATGAGAACAGTTTTCAAATGGGAATGAAAAGTCAAATGTTAATCACTAAATATTATTCTAATGCTCTGAGAAATTTGGGAGTATTAATAGAAATCTAGATTTTAGTGAGTAACAGCTACTTAAAATATATGCCTTTAATATTTGCTCCATCTTTTTGATCACTTAGGTAAAATACATTGTAAACAAAATTTAACCAAAAAGGAGACTGTGAAATCACTTTAGAAATTATAAAAATATATTTGAATAAACAGTGTTGATGTTTATGCTATTGAGAATAATTCACAATTTATTGAAACAAATTTTGGCTATAAATTTCACATTCAGCAACGTGTCATTCAAATATAATTACAAAGTCACCTTTTCAACAGGATGCAATCTTTTATTTAAAAAAATGCACTATGTTAAAAGCAAGATTTATATGTTTCAAACAAAGATAGAACACAAAGAGCAAAGATTGACAGGGATGACCAACCAATGCCTGGCCCAACCAAAGACCCACTCTATCGGAGATGCCAACCCCTGATACAGTCTTTTCTAAACTTAGAGACAGGAACTTGACAGAGTTGTCCTCTGAAAGGCTCTGCTTTGCAACACCTCAAAAGAGATTCCAAGACTTATAGTCAAACATGTGTGAAGAGTAGGGAGTCTTGTGGAAAAGTGGGAAGAAAGAAAAAAGAACCTGGAGGTGACAGAAGCTCTACAAGAAGACCAAAAGAGCTAACTAACCAGGGCCCAGAGGGGTTTGCTGAGACTGAAGCATCTACCAAAGACCATGCATGAACTGGACCTAGGCCTCCTACAGAGAAGTAGCAGATGGGCAGGTTAGGTCTCATGTGGGTCCTCTAGTAATAGAAGTGGAGATTGCATTGTATATGGACTCAATTGTTATTTTTATGATCACTTCCCCCTGATGGGACTGCTTTGCCAGACTACAAAGGAAGAGAACAAGTTCAGTACTGGTGAAACTTGGTGAGCTGGGCTGGATGGGAAAGAGAGCCCCCATGTTCTGTGGCAAAGTGGAGGGGAGGTGGTGAGAGGAAGAGTGGATCTGGGAGGGGAAGAAAAATGGGACGACAACAACAACAAGGATATAAAGTGAATTAAAAAAATTTAAAAAGTTAAATAAATTATTAATACAACACTACAAAGAATGTGTTAATGATGACTTCTATTCTTAAAAAATTAAAATATGTCAATTTTTTAAAAATTAATATATTTTTTTCCATATGTTTAGAAAAATGTTTCTGTCTACCTTTTAAAAGCACTATTATCACCCTCCAATTATATAATATTAGGGAAATAAGGAAATATATTCATATTTATGTATTAATACAGATGACCTGAAGAAATAGAAACTTTCTTTTTGAGATAAGTTACTGTAAAAGCAAATGATTACTGAAAGTGAAAGGGAAGAGTGTCCCCAAAGATGAAGGGAATGAATGATTGGATTCTAAAGTAAAATTTATATTTATTTTGATCTGTGATTAAATTCTTTTCTCTAAGACAACTTGCAGATGGAATTTTAAGGTAGGCTTTAGGAACTATAAGGACTAAGATAAATGCCAGAAATGGGATAGGAGATTGTAATTCCAATTTCCACTGTGGTAATTTGGTTCTACAGAAAACAACATTACCAGATAGATTTATAGCCAGTTGCTAGTGTCCAAACATCAATGATGGATGGCTTGATTTCAAACTGGAAGGAGAATTTTAGCACTGAAACAAAGAGCTCTCCTTTTCTCAACATTTTATAACAAATGGTTTATGTTTTATAGCAGTGACTACATTGAGAAAGAGTAGACTTGTTTGAAGTTTCAAATTATACAAAACCAAGAGGGGAAACTAAAATGTTGCACAGTGAAAACTAAATATAAGTCTTGATAAATTAAACACTAACAAAGTGTAAACCAGCCTATGTTTATTTGTTTTTGTTTTTTTTTTTTAAGAGACAGGAAAACTGCCTCAAATATAGATTTCAGATGGATCAACGCAGATGGCTGTCATGTTGCTCTTGGCAAATCTATTTGGACCTTTGAGGTGCATTACCTTAAAAGAGGGAATGTCCTATCTAATTCCATACACCTTACTTTCAAGTAGACAAATGAGGAAAGAGATAGGAATTTGGAGAAATTGATTTTCCAGAGGAAGGGAAAAAATGAATAATTAGGGGAAAATGCCCCATTTAGACTGGTGTATTATATTTAAAAGCTCTTAGGGTGAAAACTGAATGCTTCTACTTAGTAGACAGCGTCACTCTATGGGAATAGTGTTCATGGATAAAATTGTGGAACAATTGTTCTATAATAGAATCAATGCCAATATTTTTTCATGATTATATGTGCCCAGATAGAAGGCTTCTTGTCACCCACTGCCCTCGATGCAAAGCAAGCTCGATAACCAGGAAGAATGATGTACATTATTGTTGTGTTAGAGCTCCTGCCAAAACAATAATGGCCACCTCCTAGCTACCAACATATTGTTGAATATGGAACTGAACAGAAATGAAATACTTATCAGCTTATAGCTAACCCTCTCATTAACCAATTTCCCCCAAAACTTAACTCCATTTTCTTTTTGTCAGAGAAATGAAGCTCACAAAATTAAAAGAGTTTCTTTAACTTTTAGCTTCGGAATGAATGGAAAAAGTATTCTAGCTCTGATGTAGTTGTTCTCTGATTTAGCCTTGAACACCGATGCTTAGTAAATGGAAAACTCTCCAAGGTGACTACAACAGACATTGTGTTTTATGCTAGCACGTCAATCAAATAAAATGGTTTAAATGTATAAGTTAAGTGGAAAAGTGATTAAAGCAAATGTGCAATAATAATTAAAGCCTCTTAATGTATCTATTGTTAATATGTTTATTTTGCAGCCATGGCGAACCTCTAAACACATTACATCAGAATATATGTTACATATAAAATAACAGAATACCCTATGACATTTCAGCATGAAGCATAGTTTGTAAAGTACTTATCGAAGGTGATTACACGATGATATTCAAAAGTCTTAAAAAAAAAACAACAAAAATCATTCTTTCGGGAAGCTATTATGTTGTCAACATTTTTGTTTATTTTCAGGATGAAAACATTACACTAGACTCTGAAATATTATGCATAAACTTTCTCTGCAGCAGCTGTGGCTATGAAGTAGGAATAATAATGTTTTCTTTCCTCTTACCTTGATGGGTTGTTTATGAGGATCAAATGAGAATATGAAAGCACTTTGGAACTGTAAAAGTAACCGTGGAAATCAAGGGAAATTCTAAAATGAATAATGAATGTGAGAACTCGGTCATGAAGGCGTTTTCATTTTCTTTAATGATATTATCCCAAGCTGTAATAAGGCATAGAAACTCAGGCTATGTCCTAGGACATCAAAAATAATATTTTGTAGCCATTATCTTGAAATAGTTCGTAAGTCTAAGTAAAGTACTCAAATACTAAAACAGTAACAATAATATATGCTGAATACATTTCAATATAGTAATTGTTTACTTCTAAAATAATAATAATATCTAGAAGCATAACCATCAAGGATATAGTGTCAATTGCACATATTATGTACACCCATGTCTTTTGGATTCAAATCACATATCTATTTCCTAAATGTGAGCAAGTTACATAAACTCTCTAAGCACTTTAAATTTATTATCTGTGAAATATAAGAATATTTATCTCTCAGCATTGTTAAAAGAATACTATTGCAGGTATGATGTATAAGGATGCTGACTTAACGGAAAAATCTCAAAAACTGAAGAACACACACACTCTTATACACCACACACACACATGGGATGGGAGAAGCTGAGAGAGAGCAAGAGAGAGCACCTTATAGTTCTATGCTATGTAGATTGTCTCTTGACTATATGTCATTATACTTTATTTTTTGTATTTTATACTTTGCTTAAGAAACAACATATCCTTTTATTTAAACAGCAATGTTTTTCTTTTATTCTATATTATATTTTTCTGTTTTGGAAACAGGGCCTTTCTATATATAGTTGAAGCTGGCTTCAAATGAAAGTTCCTTAATTCTCCCATTTCTGCCTCCCAATCTAGGAGTATAGGAGTCTTCCACCAGACAGAGCTTCATTATATTATTTATTGTATAAATCTTTGACACTTTTCTGGTTACAGTTTGTAGAGAAACATTAGCTAGAGACACATTTTATTAAGTTGGTTGAAATAAAGACTTTCTTCCTTCCCTTCCTTTTTCTTTCTTTCTTTCTTTCTTTCTTTCTTTCTTTCTTTCTTTCTTTCTTTCTTTTTTTCTTTCTTTCTTTCTTTCTTTCTTTCTCTCTCCCTTTCTTTCTCTCTCCCTTTCTTTCTTTCTTTCTTTCTTTCTTTCTTTCTTTCTCTCTCTCTCTCTCTTTCTTTCTTTCTTTCTTTCTTTCTTTCTTTCTTTCTTTCTTTCTTTCTTTCTTCTTTCAGAAATAAACACCAGCCAGGAAGGGTGGTGCATACCTTTAATCCCTAAGCCTGGATGGCAGAGGCAGGTGGAACTCTTGAGTCCTACACCAGCCTGGGTTGTACAGTAAAAGCCTGTCTTAAAAAAAAATAAGTACAAAAGAAATAAACACCAGGAGTATCATTTTTCAAGACAACCACTCCCGGCTGCAGTGTTGAAGCTCTAGGTTTGCCATTTTTCATGTACCTTTGGAAGAAGAACTATTTTTCAGAATCCCAGTCGTCACTTTGGACCATTTAGATAAGTGATAATATATGCAAGAATTGTTGCAAAAATATTTCATAAAAGTTAAGAACTGGATTAGGGAAGCAGCTACTTCCCTAACCACCCTGCTTTAAAAATGATTTCTACTACAAGCTGATTTGGATGTTAACGCTGCCAATGTTGCACCCTACCCTTAAGGGCATGCAACATGTTGGGATCATATATAATGAGGATTATTATTCTTTATTTTTTTCCAACAAAGGAAAACATTTAATTAGGACTAGCTGACAGTTACAGAGGTTTAGTCCATTTTCATCATAGTGGTTGCTGAAAGTTCTACTCTTGACCTGTAGGCAGCAGAAAGAGACTGTGTGTCACACTGGGCATTGTTTGAGCACATACAAGACCTCAAAGCTCACCTCCACAGTGACACACTTCCTCCAAAAAGACCACATGTACTCCATTTAGATCATACCTCCTAATAGTTCCAGTCCTTATGAGCCAATCATTCAAACCCATGAGTCTTTGGAGGCCAGACCTATTCAAACCACCACACTGCCCCAGTTCTATGCACCTCAAAAGAGTACATTCAAAGCAATCTTGCCAAAGGGTGAGGGAGAAAGGAAAAAGGGAGTAATGGAGACAGGCTAAGTATAGATTAGTTTCCATGGTTGTTGTAACAAGGTTCCACAAACTGGTTGGTTTATACAAACAAATTTGAATTCTCACATGCAAAGGATGGAAATTGGAAGTCAAGGTTAATTGAGGCTGTGAGGGAAGTACATGCTTTAGGCATACCTCCTTAGTGACTAACTATGAACATGAGATTCCTCCTGTAGGCAGGTGATGTCTGTGTACAAGTCTTCCTTTCTTTTTTTTTTTTTGTTTTTGTTTGTTTGTTTGTTTGTATGAAAGAAAACATTTAATTTGGCATTTGTTTACAGTTTTAGAGGTTTAGTCCATTATCATCATGCAGGGTTCATGGCATCATACAGGCAGGCCCTGGAACAGTGGCTGAGAGCTGCATCATTATCCATAGGTAGAGAGAAAGAAACACTGGGCCTGGTTTAAACTTTTGAAATCTTAAAGTTGACCCCACATTGACACATTTCCTCCAAGAAGGCCATGCCTCCTAATTCTTTTAGTCTTTTCAAATAGTGCTAATCCCTTATGTCTAAGCATTTAAATATGCTTAGTCCTTTTTGGGGGGGGTCATTGTTTTCAAACCATTTCAAGTTCATAATTTCTAATGAATTGTTTATGTTCATGATTTTTCAATTGTTTTAGATGTTTGCACATTCTAGACACCAGCACTCTGATAAATATTAAGTTAGAAATACAGAAACAAAAGAAACAAATAGTTTCCCATTGTTTAGAATAGTTTTTGGCTAAAATAGTTATTTGAGGGCTCTTTTTAAAATTAGTTTATTTACTTATGTTTTGTTAATTAAAGTTTATTCACTTTGTATCCCAGCTACAGCCCCCTCCCAATTCCACCCTCCCTTCCTTATCTTCTCCTATGTCCCTCCCCATAGGACTTATAGGGAAGGTCCTCCATAATGAGGCTTTTTAGAGAAACACAGAACTGGTCTCCATTAGAGTCAAAAGTTTTTTGAGAAATGATGGTAAAGTTGGCAATTTGGATGACAGTCCTGAGTGTCATTTATAGTTTGAACTTCCAGTATCAAAGTAAAGTGTTATACTTCTTATGAATGTCTTACGTGGTAGAAGAAGGGGAGAGGTGAAGTATAAAAGTCTTTACAATTGTACAACAAGAAACTCATACTACCAGCAAAGGGTTTTATTATTAAACTGCCAAGATGGTTTGTTGACTACCCAAGAGATTTCCCTCTCCTATTCCTTGTTGATAATCTGACCTTATATAATGAGGTACTGATATTCAATGGATATCTGACATGGAGGCAGATGGAGGGCCAAGAGAAATTGTTTTACTCTCTAATAAAAGAAAAAAAAAAGCCATTCAATATTCCTCTACCGAGAATTCCCTGTTTAGCTTTGTTCCCCATTTTTTAATTAGATTACTTAATTTGTTGCTGTTTAACTTGAGTTCTTTATATATATACAGGATATTAGCCCTCTGTCAGATAAAGGGTTAGTGAAGATTCTTTCCCAATATGTAGGCAGTCATTTTGTTTTGATGACAGTGTCCTTTGCTTCACAGAAGCTTTTCAGTTTCATGAGGTCCATTTATTGATTGTTGATCTTGGAGCCTGTGCTGTTGGTGTTCTGTTCAAGAGGTTGTCTCTTGTGCCAATGAGTTCAAGGCTTTTCCCCACTTTTTCTTCTAACAGGTGTAGTGTGTCTGGTTTTATGTTGAGGTTTTTAATCCACTTGGAATTTAGTTTTGTGCAGGGTGATAAGTATGGATCTATTTGTATTTTTCTACATGTAGACATCCAGTTAGACCAGCACCATTTGTTGAAGATGCTGTCTTTTTTCCATTGTATGGTTTTGGCATGTTTGTCAAAAATCAGGTGTCCGTAAGTGTGTGGGTTTATTTCTGGGTCTTCTATTTGGTTCCATTGATCCACCATTCTGTTTCTATGACAGTACCATGCAATTTTTATTACTGTTGCTCTGTAGAACAGCTTGAGATCAGGGATGGAGATACCTGCAGAAGATCTTTTATTATAGAGAATTGTTTTAGCAATTCTGGGTTTCTGGTTATTCCATATGAAATTGAGAATTTTTCTTTCAAGGTCCGTAAAGAATTGTGTTGGTAATTTGATGGGAATTGCATTTAATCTGTAGATTGCTTTTGGTAAGATGGCCATTTTTACTATGCTAATCCTGCCAAGCCATGAGAATGGAAGTTCTTTCCATCTTCTGATATCTTCTACTAATTCTTTTTTCTGGGTGAGCTATCCCAGAAGCAGAAAGACACACATGGTATATACTCACTCACATAAACATATAATTTATGATAAACCTACTAAAATCTGTACACCTAAAGAAACTAATCAAGAGGTAGGACTCTGGTTAAAATGCTCAATCCCCATCCCAAAAGGCAAAGAGGATGGACATCAGAAGAAGGAGAAAACAGGGAACAAGTTAGGAGCCTGCCACAGAGGGCCTCTGAAAGGCTCTTCTCTGCAGACTGTGAAAGCAGATGGCCAACTTTTGGGCAGACTGCAGGGAATCTTACAAAAGAATTGGGAAATAGTAAGATCTTGAGAGGACAGGAGGTCCACAAGGAGAGCAACAGAACCAGAAAAGTTGAACACAGGGGTCTTTCCAGAGACTCATACTCTAACCAAGTACCATGCATGGAGATAACCTAGAACCCCTGCACAGATGTAGCCATGGCAGTTCAGTGTCCAAGTGTGTTCCATAGAAATGGGAACAGGGACTGCCTCTGAAATGAACTGATTAGCCTGCTCTTTGATCACCTCACTCCGAGAGGGGGAACAGCCTTACCAGTTCACAGAGGAAGAAAATGCAGCCACTCCTGATGAGACCTAATAAACTAGTATCAGAAGGAAGGAAAAGAAGACCTGCACTATCAGTGGACTTGGGGAGGGACATGCTTGGAGAAGGGGGAGGAAAAGAGAGATTGCAAGGGGAGGGAGGAGGGAGTTACAGGAGGGCTACAAAGTAGATAAAATGTAATTAATAAAAAATTTTAAAAAAGCCACATGAAAGCTAAATGAGCCATTTCTTTATCATCAGGAGATATGTGATTCAAAGCCATAATAAATACAGTAATGAACTAATGGGTGACTCAGGAACATATCAGCATGAATCTAAAATGCCATGTGTATTCCAAAAATATCAGAATATTTTTAGACAGAAAAATATACACAAAATATTGTATGTTTCTGTAATACCTTTTTAATAACACTGGCTATCTCCTTGTAATTCAAAGTTACATTGTTTTTTTAACTAATCTTGGTAAATTAAAATGAAATGAATGCTTGACACTAATTACAATAACTTTTGTGTTAGAAACAATCCTTCAGATAATAGTGAGTCCATATGAATAGCTCTTGGGCATGATCGTTTTGTATATACTGACATAAGATTTAACATTTTAATATGAGATGGTATGGCTGGGATTGCAGTCTGTTTCCTTAGCCGTATATAATTCTTAGTAGATAGAATACAATGACTCCTTGAGTTGAGCCATGTCAACTCCCCCCAAACTATGAATATGTTATATTAGAAGGTAAAAGAGACTACTCATTCAATGACAAGAAGAGGGTTTTAGGTGATAAGTCTTATATTCTTTAGTATTTTCATTTACTGGAATTCAGTCAGTTTGTCATGATATTAACCCTCAAAATATGAACGTACAAAAACATACAAACCTGACCTAATATTTTTAGTGTCAACGTTGAGGTGGCATCATAGAGTTATTAATTTTGAAGATCTGTCAGTTTTCCAACTAAGTGTTGTCATCTACAATCTATAGAAAGTGTAGTAGTAGATAGTTGGTCAGGGATCATTGCATTCATTCTTTTTCCATGGCTCTAAGATTCCCCATGTTCACAGCATAGATTATCAACGACTTATTTTAGTGAGAGAAAGAGAAAAAAAAAAACAAACAGTATCTTTTTCTATCAAAGTTCCAATAATGTGAAGTATTGTCTAGCTTTTATATTATTTTCATAATCCTATTGTAAGCATTTACTTATATATTGAAAATTCAGACAATGAACAAAACATTTTAAGACTTGTAAATATTCTTTATAGTTTAGAATTCTCATTTTCCATCCATGCTCTGGAGACTCCTCTTCAATCTCCCCTCCCAATTAATCTTGTTTTTGGTTTTTCTATGTGACATTTGAGTAAGGGATGTTGAAAGCTGAAGTGCTGTCATATCTAGATGCTTTGACAACATGATAGCAGAAAGCTAGGAAACTTATAACATGACATCAAATACCCTAAGGTTATATTTCTGGTTTCTTGTTCACTTCAAGAATCATACAGAGTTTCTTTTGATTCAGAGAAGTAAGGAGATATGAATTGAACTATTTAGTTTTTTTTTTTTTCTCTACTCACATTTGAGGGCAAACTTTCTGCAATAAATGCTTGAGAAACTACATGGTTCCTTTCAAGTGAATAAATAGTAAATGAAACTGGTTCAGTTTTTCCTGAGGAATAGTGGCTGTTTCAGAGACCAGTTCTCAGTTTGTATCAATCATTTTATATGTGTTTAACCAGCCATCTGTAACAGAAACATTACCAGATTAAACTTGTTTCTTAGATACACAGCTTTTGTTGGTAATTTCATTGTGACACTAAATCTGTGAGCTACTCTTTGTTTTAGAATCCATAAAATCATGAATCTTCCTATCTGGCTCACTTACAGACCTTAACCATTAATAATGAGATGAAAAAATCTGTAACCTGTTTGTTTAAAATCTATGACATTTACAAACTTAGCTTAGTTTTCCTAGGTGTACTCTGATAAGAGTACTTTTGTACTTCGATTTTGTTACAAATCGAAGAAATGAAGACTACATCAAAATTATTTGCAATGGTTAATTTTCTACTATTTCTCTATAAAATACTAACTCGTGTTTCTTTTCTTAAAAGTTGTTTTTATTGTTGTTGATTGTGGTGATGTGTATGTGGTGTGTGTGTGTGTGTGTCTGTGTGTGAATGTTTGTTTTTACTTATTTGAATGCACTGTGTGCATGCCTCATCTCTGCAGAGACCAGATGAGAGTGCTTGATCTCCTGAAACCAGAGCTATCATACTTGTAAACTGCCACTCCATAGTGAGCCCAGGTAGCTCCTCTGCAAACTAGACAGTGCTCCTAACCTCTCAGCCTGCCCTTTAGTCCCCCTACTTCTTATTTATTAACTTTTAGGATGATTATCATTATTTACACTTGGATTCCATTGTATACTAGAACCATATGTTTTGGTGTATTTGTATAACATTTACCAATGAGGTTGATGGAAAAAAATCTGCAATTTGTTCAATATTTGTGATATAGCTAAATTGTGTAGTTGACATGAGGTTAGCATACAAGATACAGGTGCTGAGAATTGTTTTGGGGGGCACTGAAAATCTGAGTGAAAGAGGCTGGTTAATATTAAAGAATAGGTGGGGATCCAAGATGGCGGCAGAGAGCGTGTACCTTATCTGAGGGGTAAAGGATCTGAAACCATGAAATTGGTGAGTAAAGGGGCTGCTGAACCTAAAACAGAGTTATCTAGGCTTCCAGGGAGAAAGAGATTAACCATGAACTGAGTTCATTTAGAATCAGGTCACAGGCAGACTCCTCCATGGTCCTTTCCTGGGGGCTTGATCCCGGACAGTTTCCAGTATCCACCTCCCTACTCCCTCTTTGGAGGAGGCACAGGAGGTGGCCATCAGAATCTGCCACAGTCCATACAGCCCAGGCCCCAGCGCAAACGGAGGCTCCAGGCAAAGAAACTCCAGTTCGTGATCTGGGACTGAGGACTCTTAACCCTTTCTGGCACTCCACTGGGACCAGCCGCAATAAATTCTAGTGCCTGTGGTTCCTGGCAAAGAAACCCCAGCTCTGGATCTGGGACTGAGGACACTCAACTCAACCCTTCCCAGAACTCCCCCAGGGCCAGCCACCATAAGCCTTCCCTGGCAGAGTGGAAGGACAGAGAGGCAGACTGCGGATTCTACCACAGACTTCAGCTCCTGGGCCCCAGGCTTGGATCTGGGACAGAAGATATTCAGTCCTTCCTCACTGCCCCCATCCACACCCACCTTGACAATCTCCCGAGACCAGCCCCCATAATCATTCCTTGGTGGAGGTGAAGGATACAGAAGGAGCCTGCAGAATCGGCCACAGACCATACTGCCTGGACTCCAGCAGGGCTGGTGCCCAGCACAGCACACAGTGCAGGTGGACACCAAGACCTGCTGCTACAGCACCAATGAGCTGACTGTTAGCCTACACATGCATCTGCCCTAGGAGAATCAACTAGGAGAGCAAGGAGAACCCTTGTGCTTTCCAACTGGTCCTGCAAGAGAGTGAGTGGCCTTCAAGTGAGTGCTTGCAGAGCCCCAGATCCAGGGCCCCTCTAAGCAAACCACCAGACAACAGATCCCTACCACCCACACCCCTAGTGTGGGCAACATAGGGATTCTTGGGCCAGCTTTCCCAACACTGAAGCTCCTGCTTTGTGGGTCTAGGAGTGAATTCCCTGCAAACAATACCTGGAACCCAGACAGATCTGCATACCAGTGGCCTGTAGATCACTACAGGCTAGCTAGCCTCACATTCCTTAGTTAGGTACAGCTGAAACCACAACACACACTCTCAAACCAGTGAACCTCTCTCATCTTCCTCAGACTCCAGGAACACACAGTGAGAGTTAGAGATAAGCAGATGGCCAGAGGCCGACCTAAGAATACATCTAACAAATATCAGAACATCATGGCTTCACCAGCAAACCCCCAAATTAATGGACACTTCAATTCATTGTAAACACAAGAAAATGACTTTAAAGCTATGCTTTTCCAGTTATTAGAGGCTCATAAAGAGTAAATGAACAAATTTCTCAAAAAAATAACCACACAGATGGAGGCAAATAAAGAAGAAATGAACAAAGTTCTCAAAGAAATACAGGCAAATATGGCCAAACAAGTAGAGGCATAATTAGCGGCATATAGAGAGGAAACAAACAAAAAAACAGAAGCTATCATTGAAAAGCCAGACTCCTCATTCAAACAGATGAAGGAAATGGTGCAAGACACAAAAACAGAATTAGAATCAATAAAGAATACACAGAGAAAAACCTGGAGCTGAAAAACAGGGACTGTCTCCGATATGAACTCAACTGCTGGCTCTTTGACCTCCCCTGCCCCACCAAGGGAGGAGCAGCCTTGCCAGGCCCTGGAGGAGGACATTGTAGCCAGTCCTGAAGAGATCTGATAAGCTAGGATCAGATGGAAGGGGAGGAGGACCTCTCCCATCAGTGGAGGGCAAAGAGGAAATGAGGGAGGAAGGATGGGATTGGGAGGGATTCAGGGAGGAGCTACAGCTGGGATACAAAGTTAATAAACTGTAATTAAATAAAAAATAATAAAAATTCAATTAAAAATTGTAGATATTCAAGCTCTGGTAGTAAATTTGTTTTTTCGTATTGTAAAAAAGTATTAAAGAATAGTTTAATTCAGAAATAAAAATTGTTAATCCTACAGATCCATGAGCATGGGAGATCTTTCCATCTTCTGATATTTCCTTCAATTTCTTTCTTCAGAGACTTGAAGTTCTTTTTTTTTTCAAACAGGTCTTTCACATACATGGTTAGAGTCACACCAAAGTACTTTATGTTGTTAGTGGTTATTGTGAAGGGTGTTGTTTCCCTAAATTCTTTCTCAGCCATTTTTTCTTTCCTATACAGGAGGGCTACCAATGATTTTTTTTGTTTGTTTGTTTTTTGTTTTGAGTTAATATCCTATTCAGAGACTTTGCTTAAGGTTTTTATCAGCTGAAAGAGTTCACTGTTTGAATTTAGGGGTTGCTCATGTATACGATTATATCATCTGCAAATAGTGATACTTTGACTTCTTCCTTTCTGATTTGTATCTCCTTGATCGTCTTTAGTTATCTTATTGCTCTAGCTAGGACTTCAAGTACTATGTTGAAGAGATACAGAGAGAGTGGGCAGCCTTTCCTTGTCCCTGAGTTCAGTGGGATTGATTTAAGATTCTCTCCATTTAGTTTGATGTTGGTTATAGGCTTGTGAATGGCAGAGAAACACTTAAAGTGCCCTTAGTCATCAGAGAAATGCAAACAAAAAGATCCTGTGATTTCACCTTAACCCCATCAGAATGGCTATGATCAAAAACTCAAGTGACAACACATGCTGGAAAGGATATGGAGAAAGGGGAAGCCTCCTCCATTGCTGGTGGGAAAGTAAACATGTATAACCACTTTGGAAATCAATCTGGTGCTTTCTTAGATAATTAGGAGTAGTTCGTCCTCAAGATTCAACAACACCTCTCCTAGGTAAATATCCAAAACATGCTCAAGTAAACAACAAAGACATTTGCTCAACCATGTTAGTAGTTGCTTTATTTTTTATAGACAGTATCTGGAAACAACCCAGATGTCCCTCAACTGAGGAATAGATACAGAAATTGCAGTATATTTACACAATGGAATACTACTGAGCAATTAAAAGCAAGGAAATCATGAAATTTTCAAGCAAATGGTGGGAACTAGAAAAGATCATCCTGAGTGAGGTATCCTGAAAGCAGGAAAACACATATATGTATATACTCATTTAAGTGAATATTACACATATAACATAGGATAAACGTACTAAAATCTGTATATCTAAAGAAACTAAGCAAGAAGGAGGACCCTGGGTAAGATGCTCAATCCTCACTCAGAAAGGCAAAGGTGATAGACATTGGAAGAGGGAGAAAACAGGCAACAGGACTGGAGCCCACCACAGAGGTGCTTCAGAAGACTTTACCCAGCAAGGTATCAAAGTAGATGCTGAGACTCAGAGTCAAACTTTGGACAGAGTGCACGGAATCTTATGAAAGGAGGGGGAGTTAGGAAAATTTGGAAGGGACAGGAGCTCCACAAGGAGAACAACAGATCAAAAAAAATTATAGGCACAGGGGTCTTTTCTAAGACTGATACTCCAACCAAAGAGTATGCATGGAGATGACCTAGAATGCCTAGAACCCCTGCACAGATGTAGCCCATGGCAGCTCATTTTCCAAGTGGGTTTCCTAGTAATGGTAACAGCAACTGTCTCTGACATGAACTCATTGGCTGGCTCTTTGATCACCTCCCCCTGATGGGGGAGCAGCCTTAACAATCCTCAAAGGAGGACAATGAAACCAGTTCTGATGAGACCTGATAAACTAGGGTCAGAAGGAAGGGGAGGAGGACCTCCCCTATCAATGGACTTGGGGAGGAGCATGGGAGGAAAATAGAAAGGGAAAGTAGGATTGGAAGGGGATGAGGGAAGGTTCTACAGAAGGGATACAAATTGAATAAACTGTAATTTATAAAAACATAAATAAATTTTTAAAAAGTGGAAAAAAAATTAAGGCAGTTCAGTGTCCAAGCGGGTTACATAGTAATGGGAAGAGGGACTGCCTCTGACATAATCTGATTGGCCTGCTCGTTGATCACCTCCCCCTGAGGGGGGAGCAGCCTTATGAGGCCACAGTAGTGGACAATGCAACCAATTTTGATGAGAACTGATAGACTAAGATCAGAAAGGAGAGGAGAACCTCCCCTATCAGTGGACTTGGGGAGTGGCATGCATGCAGAAAGGAGAGGGAGGGTGGGATCGGGAGGGAAGGAGGGAGGGGCTTATGGGGGAATACAAAATGAATAAAATGTAATTAATAAAAAATTAAATATATATATATATATATGCTCAAATAAAAAAAAGAAATTAAAATTGACTTAAAGAATAGAATATGTGATTTGGTGAAGAATGTTCTTGCAATTCTAATCCAATTATTCATACAGTTTTGTTCCACTGTACAACTTACTCATGTTTTATCACATTTTGTCACTTGTATGCCTGTCTTCTCTTCAGGAGAAACTTGGCGTATATGTTTATCGTATTTAATATTCTCTTTATACTTTGCCAGAGAACACGGTTGGTTCTATGTCTGGGAATTTGGGAATGAAGTAATGGTGGTTGCTGAATGTCCTGATGCATTTCTAGTTTGAGAAGTTGTAGCAATCTTCTTCAATTTTAGCAATCTTAGGTTAATTATGAAGGTGAATTTTGTTATGAGTCTTTTTTTTCTGTAGCTGTATCAGAGTAATTGAGAGATTTCATTTTGTTTCTGTGGCATCTTCTCACGAAGTGTTCTTTCTTTCTTTCTTTCTTTCTTTCTTTCTTTCTTTCTTCTTTTTTTTGTTCCTTCCTTCCTTCCTCCTTCCTTCCTTCCTTCCTTCCTTCCTTCCTTCCTTCCTTCCTTCCTTCCTTCCTTCCTTGAGTGCTTTCCTGCATGTATGTGTGTTCACTACATGCATGTCTGTTACATGTAGAAGCCATGAGAGGGTACTACATCTTCTGAGACTGGAATTGGTGACAGTTTGTGAGCCACAATGTGGATGCTGAAAATCAAATCTGGCTTGGTACTCTGCAAAGCAGGAAATAATCATAACCCCTGAGCCATCTTTCCAGCCTGAGATAGATTTTTTTGTCTTTCTTTCTCTCTCTCTCTCTCTTTATTTCCCTCTCTCTCTGTCTCTCTCCCATGTGTGTGTGTGTGTGTGTATGTGTGTGTGTATGTGTATGTGTGTGTGTGTGTGTGTGTGTGTGTGTGTGTGTGTGTATTAAAGTCACAGTGGCAGAACATAGTGGGCATATTATTATTATCCCAACTCTCAATAAACCCAGACAGGAGAATCACATGTTTGAGGCTAGCTTGTGCAACATAATAAATTCAAAGTCAGCTGAGCCAATGAGCAATTCAATTGTTCAAAGCAGAAACAAAACAGAACAGCAACAGCAAAACACACCGGCATGTGGATCAGTGGTAAAGTGCTTCCTCTCTTGGCCTGACTCTGGCTTTGAGCCTTGGTGATGAACAACAACAACAACAACAAAACAAGTTTACCAATCTTTGTGTTTTTAAGTTTTAGTTTCAAGATGAGCAGCTCCCTCGGGGAACAGAGGTGTTGTTTGTTTTGTTTCCAGCAGACTATCATGCTCTAGTCATCATGTGATACATGATCTATCACTTGAAGTTATTTAAGATTTTATAAGCAGAGTTGGTATCATCTAGATGACAGTAGACTTGGTCTGTTCCCTCATTCTTCTGATTGACTGCATTTGTGACCTGGTAGCTTTTCAGGATGTCTTATTTATTGCTTTGTAGTCAGTTGGCACGTTTCGCAGGAAGCCTTTGCAGAACATTTTTGGTTTTATAAACTAGCAGAGTGAGGAATCACCTTACCCTCTTAAAACAGTAAATAAAATGTTATGCCTGCCTGATTGGATTTGTACAATATTCAAGGAGAAAGTTCATGTTAGCATTTGAAAGAGTAAGACAACTGAGCTAAGGGTGTCAGAGCTGTGGTGAATTGACCTCATGTGGGTTCAAGCTAAAATATTGTCTGAAACTGTGTATTAAAGGAACACTTAGCTTTTTATTCTGATGAAAGAAAAACGTGGCTTACTGTACTTAAAAGAAAATCCACATGCATACTTTACTTCAGTAATAGCAAAATCTCCTTTTCTGTGATTTTGTGTTGTGACATTTTATTACCTTTGCAGGAAAAGAAAACATACAATCATCTGCAAGTAGTAGCATTTCAATGTGACACTTTGTCGCCACTCTGGAGATTTCGTCTTTGATGTGATCCTTTTCATAAACTGACAAATGTAAAGCCATGTTCACTCTCCTCACCAACTTTGATCTTCCCTTCAGCAGAGCCAGGCTCAGGGTTCATGCCATTATCATCATTAAGCTCTGCAAGAGTCTCCTGCTGTGTGTTTTAGATAACCACAATAGTCTTCATTTCAGGAAAGCAAGGATGAAATTTATGCTTTCGACTTTGTATTTCATATACCTAATGTTTTTGGAGTTACAGACAAAAAGGGGAAAAAAAGCATTAAAGAATCAAAATGTTAACCACACTTCATAACTAAATTTTGTCTTGGCAATATTTTTCTGGCCAGAAATAAAGTTTTAGAATTTAGGAACCAGGCTGAATATTCTATTACAATAGCCATATATCAACTAGATTTTAAAATTTGTTATTCATAGACAAGTGTGGTATCTAACAAAAAAAGAGGCAGAAACTAGAAATTTATGGTTTTCAGAGTGAAGGTTGTTATCTATCATTGTTTTACACAATTTCTACTTCAACTAAATTGTTGAGTGTACATTTAGATTTGATTATTAAAAATATTTTGGTTTTCTTATTGGTAGAGACTTTTTATTAATTTTAACATGAAAGATATTAAATTATTTCCTCCATGTAAATTGGACATGCTATGTTTGTGTCAGTGTCAAAGAAATCTCACTGGTGTTTAGATGTCTCTATAGTGACAGTGACTGAATAATTCATTGGTTGCTGAAAGGTCAGCTTGACTATTTCAACAATCATTTCAGAAGGCCATCAGGCTTTAGCCACAGTGGGCTTTCTGAAAGCTTTGGTTATTTATCTCTCACCATTCTCAAAAGATGTCAGGATGTATTACATTGGTTACTATGATTCTGTGATTGAGTGAACTGAAGTGTAGGGATATAGATGGAAAGAGTGGTTAGTCCAGTTACCCAAAGTTATACCCAAGGTCACAGACAGAGTAGAAACTGGGAATTGCATGCTTAAACCCTTGTGTGTGCTTTCATTGTTCAATCAAAGAAGGCAGATAATTTCTCAGATGTGGCATGATTGCAATTTTGCAGCTTGGTACAAAATGGTATACTATATTTATATAGCGCCATGAAATTTCATCTCATCCAATCATCTAGCAACTATTTCTTTAGTGCACATTAGGTGAACAGTCCTATGAGAGAAACAATGTCACTTTTGCTATTCTCAAAGAACTTCATGTGTAGAGTATATTCTAACATAAGGTACAGAAGTGGAAAACATGCAGGAAGTATTGGAAAATAGCATTAGAAAAAAAGATCAAAGGGCATATGTTGACTTAGCTACCAGGCATCCCTTACATACTTTTCCACTTTCTCAAGTTTAGACCTAGGCCGGGGGTTGCCAAATAACTTGATAAGTTTATAATTTCTTTTATAGTTTTTAGATTAGAATATAATTACATCATTTCCTCCTTTATCGTCCTCCAGACTCCCCCCTATGTCTCACCCCTTCTGCTCTTTCAAATTAGTGGCTTCTTTTTTTTTTTTAAGTTAATTGGGGTGTGTGTGTGTGTGTGTGTGTGTGTGTGTGTGTGCTCCTAAATACATAAATACAACCTGCTTAGTATATATAATGTTACTTGAATGTATATGTTTTCAGGGCTTACCATATGGTACATGGTATATAGTTGGTATGCTCTTTCCTGGGGAGCACATTTTTTTTTCCAATTCTCATCATTCCTTATTTGCCTGTAGTTCTGTGCTTTAGCATGTGAACTCATGAGCTCTCCTGCATCCATATTAACAAGCCTGTTAGAGTCCTCCTTGTTCAGGTCATGTTGAATCACTCATGCTGGTAACACTTTATGCATGTAGCTTCTAACATTTCTGGTAGACACAGACTTATTGGAAAATTCTAGTTCATTGATTCTTACAATATTTCTGCACCCTTTCTTTAATGATACTTGAGCCTATGTGAGTGGATTGTGCTGTGGATGTATCCATTAGGACTAGGCTTTATCACCCTGCATTTTCATCATTGGTTATGTTTTTCATTTCTGTCTTTGTTTTGTTTTGTAATGGTCTCCATTACAAAAGAAAAGTTTCCTTATTGAAAATCATCTGTAAAGCAAAGGAGACTTTCATCAGAACAAAACAAAAGCCTACAGACTGGGAAAGGATCTTCACCAACCCTGTATCTGACAGAAGGCTAATATCCAGAATATATAAAGAACTCAAGATGTTAAACAACAACAAATCAAGTAATCCAATTAAAACATGGGGTTCAGAGCTAAACAGAGATTTCTCAATAGAGAAATATTGAATGGCAGAGAAACACTTACATGCTCAACATCCTAGTCATCAGGGAAATGCAGATCAAAACTACCCTGAGATTTTACTTTACACCCATCAGAATGGTTAGGAACAAAAACTCAAGTGACAGCATCCTCTCAAGTGGAGAGGATGCGGAGAAAGAGGATCCCTCCTCCATTGCTGGTAGGAATGTAAACTTGTACAACCATTTCAGAAATCAATCTGGCTCTTTGGCCTCCCCACCCCCCAATGGAGGAGCAGTCCTGTTAGGCCACAGAGGAGAGCTTTGCAGCCAGTCCTGAAGATACCTGATAAAACAGGATCAGATGAATGGGGAGGAGGTCCCCCCTATCAGTGGACTTGGCAAGGGGCACGGTGGAGAGGAGGGAGGGAGGGACTGGGAGGGAATGAGGGATCGGGACACGGATGGGGTACAGAGTTAATAAAATGTAACTGATAAGAAAAAAATAAAATACAAAAAAAAAAAAAAAAGAAATCAATCTGGTGCTTTCTTAGACAATTAGGAATAATGTTTCCCCAAGATCCAGCTATAGCAAGCCTAGGCATATGTCCAAACTATGCTCAAGTATATAGAAAGGACATTTGCTCAACCATGTTCATAGCAGGTTTATTTGTAAAAGCCAGAAACTGAAAATAACCCAGATGTCTCCCAGTTGAGGAATGGATACAGATATTGTGGTACATTTACACAATGGAATATTACTCAGCAATTAAAAAAGCAAGTAATTCATGAAATTTGCAAGCAAATTGTGGGAACTAGAAAAGATCATCCTGATGAGGTATTCCAGAAGCAGAAAAACACACATGATATATACTCACTTAAGTGAATATTAGACATATAATATAGGATAAACATACTAAAATCTGTAAACCTAAAGAAGGTAAGCAAGGAGTACTCTGGGTAAGATGCTCAATCCTCAGTCAGAAAGGCAATTGGGATGAACATCGAAAGAGGAAGAAAACAGCCAACAGATGGGGCCCTACCACAGCGGGCTTCTGAAAAACTCTACCCAGCAGGGTATCAATGCAGATGCTGATACTCATAGCCAAACTTTGGGCAAGTACAGGGAATCTTATGAAAGAAGGTGGATATAGAAAGACCTGGAGGGGGCAGGAGCTCCACAAGGAGAGTAACAGAAAGAAAAATCATGGGCACAGGGGTTTTTTTCTGAGACTGATACTCCAACCAAGGAGCAGGCGTGGAGATAACCTAGAAACTCTGCATAGATAATCCATGGCAGTTTAGTCTCAAAGTAGGTTCCCAAGAAATGGGAACAGGGACTGTCTCTGACATGAACTCAGTGTCGGGTTCTTTGATCACCATCCCCTGATGGAGGAGCAGCCTTACCAGGCCACAGAGGAGGACAATGCAGGCAGTCCTGATGAGACCTGACAGGATAGGGTCAGATGGAAAGGGAGGAGGACCTCCCCTATCAGTGGACTTGGGGAGGGGAATGGGAGGAGATGAGGGAAGTAGGAGGAGATTTGAAGGGGATGAGGGAGGGGGCTACAACTGGGATACAAAGTGAATAAACTGTAATTTATAATAAAAATAAATAAATTTTAAAAATGACAATAAAACAAGAAAGAAAAATTTCCTTGATGGGTGGTTAATGTTACCTTTATATTTAGAATCTAGTTAATTAAAGTGGTAGTTGTATCTTCTCCTCTAAGATCTATGGATTCACTAGCATTTTAGGGTTGGCTGGGTTTTCAGTACTAACCATAATTTCTCCCTTGTTGAGTAGATATTAATTCTACTTACAGAGCTTTTGATTCCTCCCAAGGGATGGGTGCCATGACAGTACCATTAGGCTCATAGTGTCATGCTGGTCATGGTTGTGCTTCATGGGCATCATAGCTGGACGGGACTGTAGGCTGCTTCCTTCTCTTGGAAATTAAGCTTCTAATTTGATAATCTTTGCCTTTTTATTCAGAGTTTGTTTGTTTGTATATGTTATTCGTTTGCATAAAAAGAAGGTGGCATATTCCACTTATTGATGTTAAACATATGTAACTGCTTAGGTTCATTTGTAGCACACCAAATTGAATTAGTCTCTGTTCATTCTCACATGTGATATTTAATGTTTGAAATTTCGTATGTTCTGTATGTTTTTACTTTGAGCACTTGGTTTTTACAAACTAAAAAATATTGGGACTTCAGGAATTTCTGGTTACCCCCAAGTTGTGCCCTGGTGGTTAAAGAGGGATGAAGTGTCTGTAGGTCTTAAAAATTGGAATTGCCTGATTATTAAGAGAAATACATAAGATTGGAAAAATGTGGTCATATACTAATATTTCAGAATATTTTTCCTATGCATTTTTATGCTGTAACAGTAAGCTATTGTACAGCACAATCATAAATATTTTCATCTGTGTTTTTCTGAGAACCTATGGGAGAATTCACATAGGATTTATTTCATTAGTTAACTGTCAGGTTTTGAGACTGGACCAAAGGATTTGATATGTTCCTTTGGAGATGCAGCTCCATTTTCCATGGAAGCTATTTTACACACAACTATGGAATGCCTCCTGCCAACCTTCTCACTGGGGTTCAGTGACTGACAAAGGAAATTCCATTAGTTGTTGTGAGTAAAGAAATCAGACTAATCCATCCAAATTCGTGAGATAGCTCTTTAAGAAATAGATCATGCAACTTTACATATGGTTGGCTGCTGTCCTGAATGTCCAGCCCTTGACCAGGAAGCTTCCATTACCACTTTCTTGTAGAAGCCACTGTCCTTTCTTCCTTTTGGACACAACTTCTGTCTTTTGATGATTAGTGGGCACATCTTTCTCTTTCACATTAAAACCATGAACAAACTTTTTTTCCCCTCAGAAAAAGGCTCTGTTTGCTCTGTTTAACTCTCATTCTCAAGTTTTTTCAATTGTATGTGAGCAGGAACACTGACAAATATTACGTGATAAAACTCAGTCATTCAAACTTTCAAATTACTTTGCTTATCTTTTTTATTATTATGGACTCTCTGCTGAAGCCTTGCTTGATTACATGTATTTTTCCTTTTCTTTTATGCCTTCCTGCTTTTTCTCAAGCTGATCCTTCAGTCTTGAATGCCAGTTCTTATCTTCTAAACAGGACAATTCCTACCTGTTTGGTAAGAGACAGGAGGGACAATTCTTCATCTGTGAAGTCATCCCTGACTTCCTGTCTCCCACTGAGAGCCATTCTCACTCCTCCAGGTGACCTTGTCACATTTAATAAATACATCAGCACACTGAGAAAAGGCTCAAGTTAAACCCAGTGAGCAGCTATGAGCATTGTGGCCAAAGACAGATCATGAGTCAGTTCCCTCAGACACATGAGCTAGACACATTTTCTGTTTTCTATATGTTGGCATTTCCTGCAATGGCAGTTGTATTGAATATACTCAGCCATATTTCAAATAACATATTAAAATGTGTGATAGAAAGTTTAACAGGACTTTCCCCCTTTTTGTTAAGATCTAATAGTTTAAGTCAGTATAAAGCAAAAGAAAATGTCAATACTATTATAGTATTTCACCCACAGGTACCAAAAACTGGTGCAATATTTCTCCTCTCAGAATCAGCTAAGCACAGGCCTTGCTGTAATACTTAACTTTAGACTTTATTTTCTTTCTAATGCATCCAAAACGTTGGGGGCCAAGAAATAAAGGGAGTGACATCAGTGTCACTGGCCTCAGGGAAAGGAAATGACGGATAGTGGGGTACTGTAGCACTATCCTACACTGCTTTCAAAATCAAGGGATGAGGATGCCTTTAGATCGTGGCACTTCTGTACTACAGGAAGGGATTAGCATATCCTATTCTGAACGTAAACTAGTGCACTTCTTACTATGTTCCTGCTCATCTGAGAATAAGAGAAGAAGGTTAGAAAGAAGAAGACAGAAGAGTGGAGCATGCTAAGGAGTTTTTCATCTCCCTTGTGTCAAGTACATACTGTCAAAGAAGGCAAGTGAGTTCCTGCCATACATGTAGTTCAGGGGAGGAGATGATCAAAGGAGATGGGTTTATAAAAAATAGATTATTTGATGTAGAAGTAGAGGTATCACCATTCCCTGAAGCAGGCAATATCATGGTGTAAGAGGCTTGAACTCCTATCTCCTGGCATTATGTAGCCTAACAGATGAGAAATGTGTATGAGAGATCGAAGTGCCTCATTAGAGAAACACACTAGCAAGCAGAAGGCACTCATTCATTTTGGCTGCAAATCAACAACAGCCAACACAGAGAAAACTGGGGTGGATCTTGTTAACAGACCAATGCTCATCATTTTCATTGCTTTTCTCTTTATGCTCATTATTGTAGTAGCTACTTCTGGAAAGACATAACAAGCAAAAGCACTGAAAAAGAAATATAACCATTTTTTCCAATTAATTTCCTAAATCTGCAATGAGAGCCAACAATGGGGAAGAGTTAACCTTTATGCGAATCAGCGTGTGGAATCTTGTGCTGAGTTGGAGCAAGAATAAAAGTGCCAGAAAGCTGTAGAATCTTTCTCTGATGCTCATTAAAAATGTCTGTCTCCTGTGGGGAATGGAAAATCAGCAGAGTATGTTGGCAGGCAACAATTAAAGAAAAATAATCTATTTCATATTTTATAACATTACCTTGGTCTTACTTTCAGAAAACCAGTTTACTTGAATGAAAGTAATGAATCCTAGAAGGCAATGGGAGTTCACTCAGAGCTGGTTATAACACTGTAATACCATTTCATTTTCTTCAAGCGTTTGTAGAAGTTTGGAAATACCCATGTCTGATCATGATGAACAAAGAGGCCTCAGGGTAAGAATGGAAATAAAGAAACTTGCATTTGTACAAGTGTCTGAGGGAATTAAAATGTCAACCAGAGTGAAGTGAGGTTTCTATGAGTTAGAAGAGGACACGGGAAAAACATTAAAGCCAGTTTTCGCTTGGTTTTCTGCATCCTGGGAAGGTGATACTGTGATGGAGGATATGAATGTCACATTAAACAGTCTCCTGCCTGGTTTGGATATGAAACAGGATTCCACTCGGTCCATGAGAGCAGCTTCCAACTTACAGTAGATCTTAGTATCAGCTAATAAGTATGTCTCTCATTTTGAATTATAGAGCAAATTATGCAAGCTTGCATGGGTTCACTGCATGCCGCCTGGATCAGAATGAGCCCTAATGAATATGCTTCTTTTTATTTCTTCCCAAGAAAAGTTTTTTTTTATCATACTAAAGAAGATACTAGTTCCACACATTTTATTAAATCAGTTGAGACATTATTCAATTTTGTCATTTAACAAAGCCTCAGAATGTCCCAAATCATTATTAAAGAATAGAACAGGACTTTGTGGTTGTGAAGTGTGAGGTGTGTACAGTATTGTAGCTTGAGGAAATTCAGAGCTCTGTCCTGAGCTAATGAATTATTATCTCCAGTGTTTCCCACACTCTGGCTTAATTTTTGAATGCCTGATTGGATTTTGGTACCATAATAAAGTAAGTTATCTGGATTTGCACACTTGAAGTCCAGTCCTTAGAAACAATGACTTCTTGAAGGAATGGATTGCTATACTCTAAGGACTAGAAAATCTTCATTCATCATATTTTTTAATATCATGTGGAACCATATTTGAAGTTTAATCATTGACTGTTTAATGTGAGACATTGAAACCTCTCTATAAGTTTTTGGTAAGTAAAGCACCAAAGCCTCTCAAAACAAAACGGGCTAGTATCGTTGTTCATGGTTGCCTACTATAGACGGGTGATAGGTGTATTGCTGAATCTGTAAAACACTTCTGTTTTATGATCTAGGTCAAGCTGAAACTGACATAGAAAAAAATTTCCCTACTGGTTAGATTTCACGGTTCCAGAACATGCTGTACTGTTCACCAAGGAAGAAAACCCATCAATGCACTGAGCTTAGTGCATTAATAAAAGCCTACTGCTTTTATTTATTGATAAATAGATGTGCTGTCAAGTTATTTTCTAAGTACTTATTTTTATATCCACTTATTATCGATGAGAAGTTTCTTTTTGCCGTGGGTTGTGGTTAATGAAGATATTCACAATTGGTCAAAGGGTGAAAGGGACTGCTGAGGGCTCAGTCTTAAATGAGAAATCTGTATCCCCTTAAGGCTCAGAGAACATCACAAAAGAGAGGGCAGAAAGAAGCTATGTACTAGAGAATGGAAAGGGCTCTCATGAAGCACTCTCCTCTGACATGACATGGCTGGCACACTGCTGAACCCATAGTAGTTATAATTGCCTGCACTACATCATGCAAGTCAACAATCCAGTATAGCTGGCAGAGGGAGGGGCTTATCAGACTCCACCTTTATTAAGAATGTAGCTGCTTACTGGCTTCTGAGAGAGGAACCCTTTTTATTCTTCCCTACCCCACCCCGGGTGGTGTGACAATTCATCAGTTGCAAAACTCTAGGGTTTGTTCACACATCCATGTTCATGTAGGCAGCAGTAAGTGGAACCAGTGTGCTTAAAAATGAGGACATAAAGTGGGACGGGAAGTAGCAGCATTGTCTGGGGGAGATGGGAGAAAGTATTTATGTTGGACGTGAT
This sequence comes from Psammomys obesus, assembly GCF_907164565.1. Classification (NCBI taxonomy): domain Eukaryota; kingdom Metazoa; phylum Chordata; class Mammalia; order Rodentia; family Muridae; genus Psammomys; species Psammomys obesus. The sequence continues at coordinate 8,890,332 of NW_026596117.1, read as the reverse complement.
CGAGATCCACGAAAGAAAAGAAGAGATAATCGCTTTGGAGTTAAAGTGCTTCTTGAATGTGTCTTGAACTGCATCCTTAACGCAGGCACACACAAAACAGCAAAGCTTATCACATAACCACGGTCAGGCAGCTCCGACAGCAGGTGCACTCTGCTCCACAGCACAGAAAATGACACAAAGCCTCACGCAGGCATTAACGGGAAAAGGTTCGAAGTGTTAAAAATTGTTAGCCACCTGCCAGCACAGCACAACAGCAGGTGCACATTTTAAATATCTACAAAGTCAAAATGACTTTAAAGCTTCTGCGTGGTTATAATGTCACTCTTTGCCCTTTGAAAACCGCATAGCAAACATGAAAATGCATGATGCACTGACTCCGTGTTGTAAAACTTTGCCCCCGGAAGCAGCTACAATTTTACTTCTTAAAAGGGTTATATTGAACATAAAATGTAAAAACACTATTCTGACATAAACCCAAATACATATATCTTTTACAGCAAAAATTTTAAGTTTTAACCCCTTCCTCTAACACAGCATTCTAAGACTAAGAGAGGTCGTTGGCAGGTAATTATTAATTTCTTTAGGTTTGTGTAAAATCCAGGGGTAATTATGACTATCAATATAGACACTAAAAAAATAGCCCTTGTGTTTTATTAGTAGTTGGGAACATTATAAATATTGCCTAAAACATGGTTTTCAGTAAATATTATGGTATAAATTCTTTTATGTGAGCATTTTTGCTAAAATTGGTTTTGCATTCATTCAAGATTTATTATGCTTGAGGAATAAATAACATTTTTCAGTCAATCATGAATTTAGTTTTACTGTTTGGTATTTTGTGATTAAAACACTGTTACTTGAAAAATAAAAATTTTAAGATCACTGATGTTTGTTGAAGACTAAAAGCATCTATTTCATTTTCTTCAATAACAATATCAACAACACAAGGGTAAAAAAAATTACTTGTACAGCATATTTGATGATCATTTAAAGAAACCAAATTCAAAATACGTCCTTATGGTGTATAATTTTTGATAAATACTGATTATCATGCAATTCAATGTCCATTTAAATAATTTAAAATACATTTTCACTTATTTGTGAATGATAGATTTTTCTCCCACTTTCTATTGAAACCTTAGTTTCAGAGCACAAAGCCTGATGTGTCAATCAAAAAAATTCTTTGCTACTATCAGTAAGAGAATCTTTTATCCTAAATACTCCTCTCTATTTAGAACCATGGTAAATTACAAAACACACACAAAACAGATCCTTTGCTTTATGGCATAGCTGATATATCACACGTTTCCTGTGTTTTCCAGTCAGGAGGAACTATGCGACCAACAGCAGCTAAAGGACTGACAGAAGAAATAACCATGTTTCACTCTGAGATGAAACACTTCAGGCTGAAGAATTCCAACGTAAGTTTTTGTTCTTCCTTTTTTATATTAATTACAGTTTATTCACTTTGTATCCTAGCTGTAGCCCCTTCCCTCATTCCATTCCTCCTTCATCTCCTCTCATGTCCCTCTCCAAGTCCACTGATAGGGGAGGTCCTCCTCACCTACCATCTGACCCTAGCTTATCAGGTCTCATCAGCAGTGACTGCATTGTCTTCCTCTGTGGCCTGGTAAGGGTGCTCCCCCTTCAGGGGGAGGTGGTCAAAGAGCCAGCCACTGAGTTCATGACAGAGACAGTCCGTATTTCCCATACTACGGAACACTCTTGGTGACTGAGCTGCCATGGGCTACATCTGAGTGAGGAGTCTAGGTTATCTCCATGCGGTAGTATATCAGTCTCAGAAAAGACCCCTGGGCTCAGATATTTTGGATCTGATGCTCTCCGTATGGAGCCACATGTTTTGACGGCAAGCTGACTTTAGAGTCAGTGAGAATGTAGTGTCTGAGTGGATTCCTGTGTCATCTCCAGGAGAAATGCCTAGTTCATCTTCAGTCACACTGTGTGGAAAACACTAAACTATATTAAGTGAAACAAAGCAAAACTAAAGCAAATCCTTGTCTCATTTGGAGGCACAGGATTTTCAGAGTTTGACTGATCGTGCTTTACTGTGTCTATAGTATTTTGTTTGTTTTTTGGATTTAAATAATTCTACATCTGCTTCTATTTACAAGTATCATGAATATGATACGTAACTAACACAGTTGTAGGAGGAAGGAGGATAATACGAAGAAGAAACTTGTATTTGAAGGTTAACGCACGTTTTAGGGGTGCTAGCTTTGATATAAAGCTGATTTAAACTCTTCTTTTCCCATCATAATTTTTGGCCTCTAAAACTAGGTCAGAATTGAATTCACAATGTAAACCTGAAGTGTCAAAATACTTACCAAATAATGATCCACTAATAATTTATTCTATGTGACGTTATTATATAATAAAGAAAAATACAAATATTAACTATTTCAAAAATGTCTTGGCAGTTTTTGAAGACTCTGTGATAAGAAGTGCTGTAGTATGGGTCTTAAGTGGCACCATTACACAACTTGTGTTTATATTGACCGCTTAGTTAATATGTAGTCACTTAACTATTTTCGGTAGCTTGTAACAAATGTGTGAAAATACCATATCATATATTCATATATATATATATATATCCAGAAGAACACTGGGTATTATATATATTCATATATATATATATGTGTGTGTGTGTGTGTGTGTGTGTGTCTGTGTGTCTGTGTGTCTGTGTGTATTATGTTTTCACTTCACTTAGGCAGAAAAATGCTCAACCTCCCTTGTAGCTTTAAATTGTTTTGTGAGTAGATAAGCTGAAATCATGCGATGGGCAAAGCTCTTCAAATGTAGCTATTCTGTAGGCTTTCATTTCTCCTTCTCTTCTTCTTTCTTAGGGAAGTAAGGATGGGTAAACGAGGAGCAAATTATGACTGAATGAACACCTGGAGGGTAGAAGCTGGGCAGAAGCTGTGATCACAGGATATCTGAAAGGCAGAGTAGGGCAGAGATCATTACATGCTCACTCCCAGTTTCATGACATAAAATTCACATCCAATTTTATTTAAGCTACTCTTATTAGACTCAGCTTCCTCATGTGGCCAAACTCATTCCCTAAATTGAAAATAGAGATAAAGTAGAGAGTTGTAAAAAGTAGTGCAAACAAGAAGATATAGTGGTTTGGCACGGAGGTATTGTAGGATTGATGGTCCATAAATAAAGTACTGGCTTGGAGAACATATTCTGTAAACATTTATATGAAATAAAAATGAATGAATAGTAAAATTGTATTGAATAAAGTTAATTAAAATGCTATAAAATTCAACATCATCAAATTCACTCTATATATCAAAGCAATATTTGAAAGTATTTCGTGCTAATACTTTTAATGAAGATATTTTAAATGGTAAAAATATTATTTTAGCTTTTTTTTTTTTTTGCAGTGTCATTATGTCACAGCTTTCCTGGAAAGAAAATGTTAAGCTCTCTTAGGTTTCCTGTGTGCAGCACCCTAAGGACAGATCAACATTTAAATTCGCTCCCGTGGGAAAAACTCCGTTGCATTTTGCACTTTGAGGAGGCAGGGTCCTTCATCTTTCCTCTCGATCTTTAGCGCTTTACATATGCAGCCGGGCACTAGATTAAAACTTTTGGCGGGCACGATAAGAACTTTTTAATCGCCCCTTTTGTGAGATCAGTGTAATCTGCCTCTCCTGCCTGTTTTATACATGAGGGGATTCTCTGAAGCAAGTGAAATTCAATAACAGTGGTGGCTGATGCGCAGGATAATTTAAAGACGCAGCGTCTGACAGCTGATTCTTCAGTGACTCCACTTCTACTGACAGAGGGAGAAGAAAATGCTGAAGCTGTCAGTCTGCTTCTATTTTTTATGAGCAAATTTTGTACTTTTTGGAGCGATGGGATGGAGGAGCATTGCAGGAATGAACTTCATGTGCCTGTCTGCAAAGCAATCCTTGCTCTCCCTTGTGTGGGAATAACACTTGTGGAACATTTTTCACCCAAGGATGGCAGAGTGCCTCATTAAAATGGATTTATTAAGCCTCCAGGGCCCCGTGTAGAAGAGGGATGGTCAGCTGCTAGTTCATCAAGATGGAAAAACTGGGTAGAAAGAGTCCAAATGACTAGGCTATAGGGTACCAAATTGGTAAATTTTATTCACTTTCTGCCCTGATTTTATAAGTGAGGCCAGTTTAGCCATGCAGGATGTTGATGCTTTAAGCCCAATAATTGTATAAATTTAAAGCACAGGTCTTTGCAGAATCAGCCTGCCTGACATTTTGGGCCAGCTGATTCTTCACTGTGAGATGGTGGGAGCTGTCCTGGGAACTATAGCATGAACAAAAGCACAGGTTTGCGGGTCTCTACCCACAAATACTAGAAGGACGCCTCCATTCTGACCATCAAAAAATAGCCCTAGACTTTACTAAATATCCTGTATGGGAGAAAAGGCCTCACTTTCCCTCCAACAAGACTTACTGTCCCTTATGTAAGCTGAAAATAAAAAAGAGAAAGAAAGAAAAAAATCTTTGATGTACTTGAATCGTGGTGATGCACCCTTATATTAAAAACTCAATTTTAAAACTATAATAGTTGAAAGCTGAATGTAAATACAAGTCCGATTTAAGAAAACAGTAGGAAGACACAAAGATTCACTACCTAGCGTTCTTCTGCGTGAGAAGTATTATTAAAGCAATCAGTACGGACAAGCTGATTTAATGTGAGGGACCCATCCATCTAGCCAAAGGGGAAGGAAGTTGGCAGGAGGCAGGTGCCATCTCAGGGCCTGCCTGGGAAGACTGGGCTACAGGAGAGGCCAAGTGCCAGAGGAGAAACTGTTGCATAAAGCATGTAAAAGGCTGCATTTACAGAGCAGGACTGCAGCTTCTCTGCCTCCTCCAGGCTGCAGCAGATGATGGCATCTGGGACCGAGTGCACTTTCTATAAATTGGCGATGAACCTGCTGGAGAAAGACATCAATAATTATTGAAAGGAGCCCTGAGAACAGGAGCCATCCAAGAGGACCTCACCTTTTCATATATCACCTATGTGTTGCCACATGCTAATTTACCCTCCGAGACTACATTAAATCGATTCCTAAGCTGTAATTACTATGAAGAGTAGTAATTTCATGTATTTAAATATCATTTAGCAATTTCCCAATGCTAACAGTAGGAGCACCGCTATCATTGATCTTGTCACCTAGTTTGTGAAAGGAAGACTTCCTCTTTGGATGTGAGAATTCTCATTCTCTGTAATTAATTTTGATTCCCTTTGCAAAGCACTGAAGTTATTTTCACTAAGAGTAAAGCATGTTCAAACCATCTTGGTCTTTGCACGAAGCATAATAGCCTACAATAGCCTTTCATTCATTAACCCATCAATTTATTAAACTGCCAGAGAGTCTACAGACATCTTTTGAGCATATTCAGCTATTAGGCACACATGTAAATAAGGGACTTACAAATATTCGTAAAAGTGATCCCTGCTCTTAAGTACATGTTAATTCATTAACACTATGAATATTACCCGTTATAATATAAATACGTGCTATGACTATATATTATAATCAGAATACAAGAAGACAGTTGTAATGAGCAGTGTCAGCTAAGCCTACACAAGTGGTCAAGATAGGTTTATGAATTACCCCAATTACTCTAAAGGATCAGGAATTTCAGCCGAGTATCTTTAAAGCAAATGATTGCCTTGTCTGGACTCTTGTGAAATGCTTACTCCGATGACATTGCTGAAGATGAAATAGACTCGAGAAAGAATGGTGGTAAAGTAGTCAAGAGAAAATGATAATCAGGCTACAGTAGTAGCATATGTAATTGACAAATAACGGTAGCATGGCCTGAAGTATTGGTAATGGAAGAGATTGATGTGGATTTTTCTGTTGTCAGTGCAGGTAGTATAATACAGTGAGTGGGTAATTACAGCTGTTATATGTAACGGTGCTACTTGAGGAGCAATGGTCTAGTACTAAGTCTGCCTTGGGGCAACATGGTCTACCCCAGAGCATTCTGGCAGTTGGCATCATGGGCCATTAGTGTGCTTATATCAATTCCAACATTCATCATGGGTTTTCTGCATGATCTACCACACTCTTTTTGTACTTTTATCGCTATTCTGACCTACTCTTGCCTCAGATTTCAATGCATGTTCATTGGTTTTTATTCAGGTTCTTACTCTTTTCCCTTTGACTGTCTCATATATAGAGAAGAAACACTAACTTCTCAGTTCCTTGGACTTAACCTCTAAACACACAGACAAACACACACACACACATATTTAATCACAAACACACACACATAAACACAAATACACAAACACACATTTTTCTCACATGCACTCACACAAACATAAACGTACACTCACATACATACACAGTCATATACATACACAAGCAAGCACAAACACATACATACACAACTCAAACACAGAAAAACACACATGCACACACTGCTATACACAAAGCGTTATGATAAGCATTGGTAATTGGATGGATAATTAGAGTTAAGTTGTAGCTATCTAGTACCAATTACTAAAATAAATACAAACATTTGAAGAAAATATATGTTGCAAAAGAAAGTTGAAATGCAACTCAATGCTACAATACCATCCTAGCAACAACAGGGCCATAGTTTTGATCACTATAAACAACTCCACTCTGACTTCCTCTAAGAGAGAAATCAAATTTACTCTGTCATTTCTGACTCCTGGCTCCAAGTCTTCAGATGTGAATATACAACATGGAAAACAAAGAAACCAGACATGTTGGGGCCTTTTGAGAATGCAATAGCAATGCAGATTGTATGAAGTAGGAAACAGAAAATTGTGGAGAAGACTCCAGCTAAGAAAGAAGGTAAATCAGTACAGAAGAAGAAAAAGAAGTGAAAAAGTAGACAATTTGTCTGAAAAACTTCACAGAACTTGCTATCTTGTAAACATGTACAAGATAACATACATATAATACATGTTCTGTATTATGTTTTATATTAATTTTTATAAATAAATAGATACAATTTTTAGGATATGTATCTTAGAGAAAATAAAACAATCTGGGCTAGCAGTGCTTTCCAAGCAAAACCACAAAGCATAGCCTAGCAAAACTTAAATGCCAGGCATGAGGGAGTAGAAATGGGATGGGCTGTAGGAAGGAAAGGGAAAAGAGAATGGTGTGATTATATTTTATTTAAAATGTATAAAAAGAATACAAGGAAAACAAAGAATTTTAAGGCTGTAAAATAAGGAGAAAATAAAATGGAAGAATTTGTTGGTAGATATAGGAAGAAAAACATACACTCAGTTCATAAGGGGAAAATATCTTTAGAAGTTAATAGCTGTATCAAGTCATGATGCATGTTCCTGCAGTCCCACTCACTTAGGATAGAAGGATTGAATACCACTTCAGCAATAAAGCAAGGAAGCCATGCTGCACAACTTAGTGAGATCCTGTGTCATAAAGAGAAAAACAATGTGGTAAAGGTTACTGATATAATTTATAGTAGAGTGCTTACTGAGCTACTGGTGATGAAAAAAAAAAAAACCTTACAAATATCTTTGAAAGAAGCTGGACAGTAAATTTAAAAGCTGTTTCATTTAACTTGAGCCCATACCATGCGAGGAATCTCATACAATATACTGCCTGAATAACCAGGGACTTGAGACTAGATAGCCCAGAGACCTAGGTTAGAACCAAAGACCTGGCCAAAAATAAAAATAAAAATAAAAATAAAAATAAAAAAATAAAAGAAAACAAAAACAAACATTCAGAACCACTTAAATGATTCCTATTGCTATTTTGTTGTATTCATAGATCAGTGCCTCTTCCAGTAGCTTTCAAAGAGGATGAGATAGTCTAAATTGGAGGTCTGCATAGGCTCCCTTCCCTGGAAAATCAGGAAACCCATGGAAGATGGGGAAAAAAGATTGTGGGAGTCAGAGAGAATGAAGGATACCAAGAGAAAATGGCCCACTGAAAAAAAAAAAAAGATCTCCACTATCGGTGGACTTGGGGAGGAGCATGGGAGGAGATGAGGGAGGGTGGGTGGGATTAGGAGGTGATGAGGAAGGGGCTATAGCTGGGATACAAAGTGAATAAACTGCAACTGATAAAAAAAAAAAACTAAATTTTAAACAAAGAAAAAAAGGAAAGCAATGTTCATGCAACAAGCTGGGGGAATGCACGGTCTGCACCAGGTCCTCTGCATATGTGTTACAGATGTTAGTTCGTAGTTTCTGTAGGATTCATATCAATGCTGGCAGGTGTTCCTCTGACTGTTTTGGCTGCTCTTAAGACTTTTCCTCCTACGGGGTTGTTTCTTCCAGCATTAGGGTTTTTGCTTTGTCTAATTGTATTTTGTTTTGTCGTGTTTGTTTGTTGTGTCTTGAGGACTTGCTCTTTCCTGAAGAGAAAATGAAGAGGGAGTGGATCTGGGAGAGATGAGAGGTTATGGGGAGTGCTGGAAAGAGCAAAGGAAGAGGAAACTGTGCGTGAAAATATTGTATAAGAAGAATATATTTTCCGTAAAAAATAAACATATTAAGATAAAAATAAGAGCTCCCCATGAGATTTTGAAAGAAAAAAAGTGACCAGATACAATAACACAAATTATTTTATTAAGTAATAAAGGTGTATCTCTGGGTAAAGGAGGGGAAGCTACCTTAGACAATGAAGAAAATATAGAGTATTCTTTCAATGACTTTGAAAAGAGAGTGAATTTCAGAGCAATGCATTTGGAGAGGGTGAAGAGTGATGAAAGTAAATATATGGAATATACTATGGAAAAAATGGGAAGACTATAAGAAAGGTAGGACACCATCGTCGTCATAGACAGAGCTGTCAATCTTGGGAAAATATGGGACATATCTTCTTCTCAATACCACAGAAGAAAAGATAAGGTGGGAAAGGTAGGCTTATATACATATGGGGATATATAAACTTGCAGTTGTATGACAAAAGATTGATAGACATCCAGTTTCATATATTTTAGGTTCTCAGAGGAATGCAAAAGAAGGTAATTTTTTAGAATTGGAAGAAAAATTGGATGTGAATGTAAGAATAAAAGACTTGGACTTAGTAAAGAAAGAATACTTCCACATTTGTCATTAAAAGTCTTTAGAGATAGACATTATTTCCATCTGATTGAGAGGAAATTAAAATTGAGACATCTCAGTGCTTCAGAGACAGTCATGAGTTCAACACAGTAGAAATAAGATGTTAACCTCTACATGTCTTATTTTATACCCAGTGCTCTTTTGATCGGAATATTCTTAGTAAGAATTAGCAATTACTTAATGTCATTGGCCAGTGGGTCCAGGATGGAGTGAAGAAAGTAGGTGAAACATAAACAGGACTGTAAAGATGAAGGGCATTCAGTGATGGAGAGCTCTGATGTGAGATCCTGAGAGTCCTTATTTAAATCAAAGGAGAATTGTGTTGACTTCGAAATTAAAGAGCCATAATACTGAAATATCAAATTGAGACCATCAGGTAACCACATGAAAACTGGAGTAGAATTAAAGTCACACAGATTTTAGTTGACAAAAGATAAGCCGAGCTAAATAAGGAGAGATCAGAGAAACAAGGTCCCAAACCCATACCCTGCTACCTTTGGTCTTCTGAAAAATTTAAGTGAAATAACATTCTGTTTTAATTATAAAACTTGATACATAATAAACTACTTTAATATTAATATTAAATTGTGTGGCTTCAATTCTTTTCTTAATCTGTATTTTTCTATGCAGAAAACTGAGGTAAAAATAGTAAGTAAAAATCTAAAAGTCAAACCCAAAGAATTTTCTTGAGGGAGACTTTCAGAAAACTGAATGAAATTTTTTTCCTGAATATATATTAATGTATACGTTTTGCATGACTATAATGAAAAATCATCATTTATAAATTACTCTAAAATTTACTGTTATAATAAAACTACATAACTAAATGTAATTACACTATTGAAACAAAAGGAATAGAGTGTGCTTTAAGTAGAATGCTTAGCTTCAGTCCTAGAACAGCAGGGCCTGAGCCCACTACATAGAGCTTGCTGCCTTTGAACACAGAGACGTCCACCTCCCCACCTGAGTGCTGAGACGAAAGGTGTGCACCACTACGCCCAGGGTCTTCAGAAATTTAATTTTCTGCTCAAAGTACTGGAAGATGAAAGACTCAAGAAGAGTACAGAAGATGGAACTTATTTTATAATTTGTAACCATTTTCCTTTTGATAAATTTTCTACTCTCTGTTGCTCATTATTATTAAAGCTGTTATAAAATTAAGCATTTTGTAACCCTCTAAGGGTTGCCGAAACCTTCTTCCATCAAGAGTGATTTGTAAATCTCTTTCTTTCACCTTGGTGGCAGTTGTTGGAACCCAGTGCTCATTCCACTGGAAAATTGGAAATCTTCTCGCTCAGTTGTCTCATCCCTCGGCCCTTCTCCATTTATTTAGAAGAACAGAGTAACTGAATAATAGATTAATCCTACTCAATGTATAATGCTGTATTATTAACCAGAGGTTTCTTTTGTAAGTCACTTAGGTTCCTATTTCATCATATCATAGATAGGTGATAGGGAATTTATGCCATGACAATTCCTGGATAAGTGTAGTCCTTGTTCTCCTAATCATAGCACTTCCTGTTCCTGGAGGGTAATTCCTCGAGTGAGTGCCAAGGATCTAAAACATACTTTTATTCTTAACAGAATTAAAGAAAGAAAAATGTTCAAATCAATAGCAACAGTCTGTAATTGGCTCTAAATAAAGCTTGCCAATGTGTCCACTGTAGCCTGTAGCCACAGGTCAGAGAGAATCTTCCACTGTGCATTACTGTCTCAGGGTACAACTTCATCACAGTAATATTTTCATTATCATTTGCTAGTCCCTTCTGGAAGTCAGATATTGCCAGAAGAGCTAATATTAGCACTGATAATGTGAAATAGGGCATTACAAATTCATTTGGTAAATGACACTTGTAATAGGAGAAAAGCTTTCTCTTTTACAATCAGAGGATACATCTGCAACATCTTCCCTAATGCGGAGAGGATGCCTTTAACCGCCAGCCTATTTATAGCTTTGATGTATGCCCTTCAGTACCTCTTTTCTTTTAGATTTGATCACTGCTGCTTTGATTTATTAATTGAATAAGTATACTTTTATTTAATGTGTTTTTCAAGGGACCATTTATACCATAATTCTTGGATATACTGCTTGTTCATGATATATTTGATTTCCTCTGTGTTATTAATGGGAAAGCTGGATAAAATAGCCATCTGCTGAGATCATGATCCTAAGGTTAAGTTTAGAGAGTTTGAACTTTCTTGCATTATTATGAACTGGAAGGGAGATAAAATCCAAGGGTCGGAGTTGATAAATAAGTAAAACAAAATTTTAGTTTGAAAACTACTATATGCTGGAGGTTGAATGTGCTCCAGAGAGATATGCATGAAAGACATATACCCTAGGGGGTGGAACACAGGTTGAAAGTTAGACCTAAGTCACTACCCTTCTTTTTCTATTTATCTTTTGCTTCCTGGTTCATGACATCCATTTGTCTGCAATGTGCTTAGTTCCTGTCTTTGTCGTTCATCCCAATGTATGGGACAAAGCAGTAGGAGCATCCATTCATGAACTGTAGACTTTAAAACTATAAGCCAAATAAACTCTTTTACAAGCTAATTGTCTCAGATACTTTGTTAAGGTGACAGAAAGCTGATTCATAAGAATGCTTACAACCATTGTAAAATAAGTAAGTGTGGGGAAGACAAAGTGTTTGTAGCTAAGCCAAGAGTAAAGAATGAATCCTTGATGGTCCTATTCAAAATCAGTGCATAGAAACACTGCTTTCATTCCTATTAAAATTACTTTTACTCTATCATTGTTTATGAATTTTTCAGTAATGGGAAAATGATGTATTGAAAACAACCTGAATATGTTAGTATTTTTTTTCTGCCTACCTCTCTATTTCCCATAGTGATTTGTATATAACATGTTTAATAAATATGTGTTGCTATCATCATCAACTACAATGCATTTAAGGCAAACACCTGATTTTAGCTTTTCATGGAGGAGAATGACTCTTCTGACATCCGTAAAATTATTATTTCACAACTGTATTACACTTTTCAACTTTGTTCTAAAAATTTTTAACAGGTTTAGTTTTTTTTTTTTTTAAAGTGTTTTTTCCCCCTCTGGTCTGTAGATTGAGGCACATCTCACTTGGTGTTTAATTGTAAAGGCCATGTTCTTGTTCTACAGGTTCTCTCTGAGGGTTTTACAATAAATTAACCATATGTAGTTTAGTTTCTACCTTGAAGCATTGGTAAGAATAAGTTTTTAAAGAAATAAAGCCTTTCCTAACATTCCTAAAAACTCATTAACAAGCAGATGACTTTGATCAAGTTAATTATCAGCTGAGAGATCAAATGTGTTTGCTCGAATTTTAGAGTGAGACAGATGCGTGAGGCCAACTGTGTCAAACCAATGACTCAGAGCTAAAGTTGTGGATGGTAGTTGTTTATCAATGGGTTTTTTTGGATATTAGGAACAACTGCCCATGGCCACCCTGACATAAGCTGTCAAGGCCTATCAGGCCCAAATCTGCTAGAATTTATTAATTTAAAATAAAAAAGAAGCAGGCAGCAGAGTATAAACTGGAACTTTCTTCATAGTTTGGTCAGCATCTTTAGCTTCATTACAGACACTTGCATGCTTCCTCCAAGAGTCGCCGTAGAAGCCTTTTAACATTCCTCAGTCTTGAATCCTCCTTAGCGTTATAGATGTAAAGTTAATTCCTTCTGGTTATCACAAGAACTATATGACATAATTAAACAATGACCAGAACTAAAAGAATAGGAAAATACACTGGTACTGAAAGAGCTGAATAGAAAAAGGCTCTGACAGCTCAGTTGTTGGAGTCTTTTTGTGCTTTTTCTAGTTGATTTTTCTCCCTACTCCCTCCACAAGAACCTTCTAAAATAAAACCATGTTTTCCAAATGAGAATATCTCTGAGAAATTTTAAAAATCCATTTTAGAATTTATAACCATACAGTGAAACCGAATGGCAATAATTGATAAAAAAAAAAGTGTTGAGACGATCAGCATACCTGAAATACATCAAGATGTGTAGAGAGAAGTCATAGGCAGAGTGGATGATGATTAGTCAGTATTGTAGACCTCACACAACATAGAATCACACAGGAAGAAAGTCCTATTGAAAGATGCTCTAGATTTGGTTGGCCAGGGGAATATCTGATAGAGAATAATATTGACTGTGTTTATTGAGGTTGGAAAGACCTCCCTACTGAAAGTGACACCATTCTCTGTGGAGAAGATCCTAAGCTATTTTAAGAGGGGAGAAGGCCAGCCACTGAGTTCATGTCAGTGACAGACCCTATTCCCCTTACTAAGGAGCCCACTTGGAGACTGAGCTGCCATGAGCTACATCTGTGTAGAGGTCCAGGTTATCTCCATGAATGATTCTTGGTTGGAGTAGCAGCCTTGTCAGGCCACTCCTGATGAGATCTGATAGGCTAGGATCAGAAGGAAAGAGAGGAGGGCTTCCCCTATCAGTGGATATGGGGAGAAGCATGGGAGAAGAAGGTGGAGGGAGGAAGGATTGGGAGGGTATGAGGGAAGGAGCTACAGCTGCGATACAAGGTGAATAAATTGTAATAAATTTAAAAAAATGAAAAAAATTAAAGTAAAATAGTGAGAAGGTATGCTGAACACAAATGTGTGCACACTATATTCTTGGCTGTGGGTGCTTTAAGCCTCTGTGACCTTGACTTCTCTACAATGATAAACTGTAACCTGGGATCATGAGCTAAAATAAATCCTTTCCCCCCTCCGTTGCTATTTTATTACAGCAACAAGAAATGAAAATTAAGGCACAGAGAATTCCAAAATCAGCCACAGAAGATGACATTGCAGTCCCCATTATCATGCTTGTCAGAGATTTCCAGTCACTCCCACAGTCAAGGTTGTTATCAGTCTGCCCCTCAGCAGCCATAGACTCCTTGTGGTAAACACAGCAAAGATCCTCTTAGGGTTTTCTGTTGTATATTCTTCCACAGAGGGCATTGGTAGCTTTGTTTCCTGGTTAAACAAGTAATGCCCACTGCTTCAGATCCTCTGAACAAGAACAAACTCCAAGCTCCTTCTCTCTCTCCTGTAAGACACTGTCAACAGGTACAACCTGAGAACAAGGACCATCAAGTCCTATAAGCCAGAAAAGCTCTGTGAACGTTCTGTGTTTTAATCAGAAAGCTACTACCTCAACACTATGTCTACAGTAGCTAAAGGAATGAAAAAGGGAGTGAATCAAACCAAAGCAAATAATAATAAAAAACTACTAAATTATCAAAAAAAAAAAAAAGACAAGAGCTAGGAAGAAAGGAAAAAAATGCAAACCAAAGCCATAGAGAATTATCCAAATGGCTGCAAATGGCTGCAATAATCCGTATATATTAATAACTTTGCATATTGAGTATAAACAGGTTCATTTCTCTATTGTAAAACATAGGGGTGAAATTGATCTTAAAAAAGAGCCAACCATCTGATACACATAAAAGACTCATTTGGTTTTAAGAAATTGTGTAGACTGACAGCGAGGGCATGGTAATCATATCCAATGCCAATGAAGACAATGGGGGTGGGCGGGGAGTAGCTGCATCAGCATCAGACAAAATGCACAATAAATATGTAACAAGATGTGAATTGAATATTATGTCAGCTTGTTCAATCCCCATCCTGAAAGGCAAAGAGGATGGACATCAGAAGAAAAAGAAAACAGGAAACAACCTAGGAACCTGCCACAGAGGGCCTCTGAAAGCTTCTGCAGTATAGACTGTCAAAGCAGATGCTGAGCCTGATGGCCAACTGTCAGGCAGAGTGAATGGAATTTTATGTAAGAAGTGGGAAATAATGAGAGCTGGAGAGGACAGGAACTCCACAAGGAGAGCAACAGAACAAGAAAATTTGAACACAGGGAACTTCCCAGAGACTCATACTCCAACCAAGGACTATCCGTGGAGATAACCTAGAACCCTTACAATGCAGCCACTTCTGATGAGAACTGATAGACTAAGATCAGAAAGAAGGAGAGGAGGACCTCCCCAATCAGTGGACATGGGGAAGGGCATGCATGCAGAAAGGAGGGGGGAGGGTGGGACCGGGAGGGGAGGAGGGAGGGGCTTATGGGGGATACAAAATGAATAAAGTGTAATTAATAAAAGTTAAATTAAAAAAGATATAAATTCATCACATATGTATGTAGATACAATGCCACATGCACCTAAATACATAAGTAAACTACTAACAAAACTGAAGGGAGATGTAGAAAGAAATGTGTAGACAGTAATGAAGGATTTTAATACCCTACATTAAACAATGGATAAATCATTTACATAGAACATTAAGAAATAATGGAGTTAAAGAATACATAGAAGATCAACAGACATGTGAGAAGCATTTTATCTTTTTATTTATTTTTTAATTATTAATTTTTATTTTTTATACTAATCACAGGTTATTTACTTTGTATCCCAGGCGTAGCCCCCTCCCTCATTCCCTCCCACTCCCACCCTCCCTCCCTCATCTCCTCCCTGCCCCTTTCCAAGTCCACTGCTAGAGGAGGTCCTCCTCCCCTTCCATCTGACCCTAGCTTATCAGATATTTTCAGGACTGGCTGTCATGTCCTCCTCTGTGGCCTAGCAAGACTGTTCTTCTCTTGGGAGTGGGGAGGAGGTAAAGGAGCCAATTGTTGAGTTCATGTCAGAAATAGATTCTGTGCCTCTTACTAGGAAAACCCATTTGGTTACTGGGCTACATCTGAGCAGGGGTTCTAGGTTATATCCATATATAGTCCTTGGTTGGAGAAACAGTATCATACAGAGCCCCCATGCCCTGATATATTTTGTCTTTGTGGAGCTCCTGTCCTCTCCACGTCATACTAACTCCCTCTTCTTTCATATGATTCTCTGCACTATGACAAAGGTTTGGTTATGAGTCGCAGCATCTGTTTTGATACACTGCTAGGTAATCTTTCAGGGGCCCTCTGGGGTAGGCCCCTGTCCTGTTACTTGTTTTCTCCTAATTCCCATGTTCATCCCATTCATCTTTCTAAGTGAGGATTGATCATCTTACTCCAGGTCCTCTTTCTTGTTTATCTTCTTTAGGTGTATAACCTATCTTATATCTTATCCTATCTTATAGGTCTATATAAGCGAGGATATACCATGTGTGTCTTTCTGCTTCTGGGATAGCTCACTCAGGAAGATCTTTTCTAGATTCTACCATTTGCCTGCCAATGTCATGATTTCCTTTTTTTTTAAATTGCTGAATAGTATTCCATTGTGTAAAAGTACCACAATTTCTGTATCCATTTCTCAACTGAGGGACATCTGGGTTGTTTCCAGGTTCTGGCTATTGTGGATAAAGTTGCTACAAACATGGTTGAGCAAATGTCTTGTTGTGTACTTGAGCTTCTTTTGGATATATGCCTAGGAGTGGTATAGCTGGATCTTGAGGAAGCAGTATTCCTAAATGTCTGAGAAAGCGTCAGATTGATTTCCAAAGTGGTTGTACCAGTTTACATTCCTACCAGCAATGGAGGAGGGTTCCCAATTCTTCACAATCTCTTCAGCATGTGCTGTCACTTGAGTTTTTAACCTTTGCCATTCTGATGGGTGTAAGGTGAAATCTCAGGGTCATTTTGATTTGCATCTCTCTGATGGCTAAGGATGTTGAGCATCTCTTCAGGTTTTTCTCTGCCATTCTATATTTCTCTACAGAGAATTTTCTTTTTAGCTCAGTTACCCCATTTTTTAATTGGATTGCTTGATTTATTGCTTTTAAATTTCTTTAGTTCTTTATATATTCTGGATATCAGGCCGCTGTCAGATATAGGGTAGGTGAAGATCCTTTCCCAGTCTGTAAGCTGTCATTTTGTTCTATTGACAAGGTCTTTTGCTTACAGAAACTTTTCAGTTTCATGAGGTCCCATTTACTGATTGTTGCTTTTAGAGCCTGTGCTGTTGGTGTTCTGTTCAGGAAGTTGTCTCCTGTGCCAATGAGTTCTAGGTTCTTACCCACTTTTTCTTCTAACCGATTTAGTGTATCTGGTTTTATGTTGAGGTCTTCGATCCACTTGGATTTTAGTTTTGTGCAGGGTGATAAGTATGGATCTATTTTCATTTTTCAGCATGTGGACATCCAGTTGTATCAGCACCATTTGTTGAAGACACTGTCTTTTTTCCATTGAATGCTTTTGGCTTCTTTGTTGAAAATCAAGTACTCATAGGTGTTTGGCTTTATTTCTGGGTCTTCTATTCAGTTCCATTGATCCACCTTTCTGTTTCTATGCCAATACTATGCCTTTTTTTTATTACTATTGGTGAGAAGCATTTTATCTGATATCAATAGTACATATATTCTCTCTCCCACACAAGACACTGTTTAAGTTAAATCATATATTGAGTTCACAAAAAGTTTTACATGTGTTCTGAAAAATGTCACATGATTCAATTGAGTATCCAAAGAAACCAGAAAATTCCACTTCATATCCATGACTGGAAAGGTGAAGATAGGAAGAGACTTTGGAATGCCATGCAATAAATAGGATGTTTTTATCAAACCTTTTCATTCTGGGTTCATGGAGCTATCTGAAAGAGGATGTGGAAGGACTCTAAGAGACAGAGGATAGGAAAAACAGGGTCTTTTAGACAAGACAGAATGAATGCACACATGTAATCTATATTCACAGACTTTGTGTCATCAGGCTTACAGCTGAAGGTTTAAGCCAGAGTGGGTGACCCAGTGAGTGACCTAAGTGAGGAAGTCCATAGGGTCTCATGTCTCCAACTGAGAATATTTTTCCAAATGACACTCCTTGTAAAAAAAAAAAAAAAAAAAAAAAAAAATCTCAATGGAGTCTCACTGTGTATACTGGCCATTATGTAGACTTTTCGTTTCACTTTATTCTGTTTAGGCATTTTTTTTTTTTTTTTTGGCCTTACTGGTCTTTCATTTGTGTATTTTGTTTTTCAGTTTTGTGTTTGTATGGGCTTTGTTTTGTATCTGTGTTTCTTGTGCTTTTTGCTTTTTATTATTTTTTAATTTTCTTTCTAATTATTTTCCAAAGATAGAGATTTAAAAATGGCATAGAAAATTTCACGGTTTCCTTGTTTTTAATTTCTGAGTAGTATTCCATCGTGTAAATGTACCACCATTTCTGTATCCATTCCTCAATTGAGGGAGATCTGGATTCTTTCCAGCTTCTGGCTACTACAAATAGAGCTTCTACGAACATGGTTGAGCAAATGTCTTTGCTGTATACTTGAACATATTTTGGATATTTGCCTAGGAGTGGTATAGCTGGATCTTGAGGAAGCACTATTCCTAATTGTCTGAGAAAGCACCAGATTGACATCCAAAGTGGTTGTACAAGTTTACATTCCCACCAGCAGTGGAGGAGGGTTCCCAATTCTCCACAATCTCTTCAGCATGTGTTGTCACATGAGTTTTTGATCATACCCATTCTGATTGGTGTAAGATGAAATTTCTGGGTCATTTTGATATGAATTTCCCTGATACCTAAGGATGTTGAGCACTTCTTTAAGTGTTTCTCTGCTATATGATATTCCTCTATAGAGAATTCTCTGTTTAGCTCTGTACTACATTTTTTAATTAGAGTACTTGATTTGTTGCTCTTTAACTTCTTGAGTTCTTTATACATTCTGGATATTAGCCCTTTTGTCATATATACGATTAATGAAGATGATTTCCCAGTCTGTAGGCTGTCATTTTGTTCTGACAACAGTGTCCTTTGCTTTACAGAAGCTTTTCAGTTTAATGAGGTCCCATTTATTGATTGTTGATCTTAGAGCATGTATGGTTGGTGTTCTGTCCAGGAAGTTGTATCCTGTGCCAATGAGTTCTAGGCTCTTCCCCACTTTTTCTTCTAACTGGCTTAGTGTGTCTGGATTTATGTTGAGGTCTTTGATCCACTTGGACTTTAGTTTTGTACAGGGTGATAAGTATGAATCTATTTGCATTTTTCTACATGTAGATATCCAATTATACCAGAACCATTTGTTGAAGGTGTTATCTTTTTTTCCATTGTATTGTTTTGGCATCTTTGTCAAAACTCAGGTATCAGTAACTGTGTGGGTTTATTTCTGGTTCTTCTATTCAATTCCATTGATCCACCAGCCTGTTTTTATGCCAGTACCATGCAGTTTTTATTGTTCTATAGTTGCTCTATAGTACATCTTGAGATCAGGAATGGAGATACCTCCAGAATATCTTTTATTGTAGAGGTTTTTTGTTTGTTTGTTTGTTTGTTTGTTTAACAATTCTCAGTTTCTTATTGTTCCATCTGAATTTGAGAATTTTCCTGTCAATGTCAGGAAAGAATTGTGTTGGTAATTTGATGGGAATTGCTTTGAATTTGTAGATTGCTTTTGTTAAATTGGCCATTTTTACTAAGTTAATCCTGCCAAGCCATGAGCATGGGAGGTCTTTCCATCTTTGATATCTTCTTCTATTTCTTTCTTCATAAACAGGATTTTTTTTTTCATACAAGTCTTTGACTTGTTTAGTTAGGGACACATAAAGTAAGGTACTTTATGTCCTTGGTGGCTATTGTGAAGGGTGATGTTTCCCTAATTTCTTTTTCAGCCCTTTTGTCTTTTGTATACAGGAGGACTACTCTTATTTTGAGTTAATTTTGTAACCAGCCACTTTGCTGAAAGTGTTTATCAGTTGTAGGACTTCCTTGGTATATTTTTTGTTGTTACTCATATATACTATCATATCATCTGCAAATAGTGATACTTTGAATTCTTCTTCTCTGAACTGAATCCATTTGCTCTCTTTTAATTGTCTTAGCAAGGAGTTCAAGAACTATGTTGAAAAGATATTGAGATATTATCTTGTCTTGTCCCTGATTTCAGTGGGATTGATTTAAATTTCTCTCCGTTTAGTTTGATGTTGGCTATAGGCTTGCTGTATATTGTCTTTAATATGTTCATGCAATTAAAAACAAGGAAATCATAAAATTTGCATTAAAATGGCAGTAACTAGAAAAGATCATCCTGACTGAGGTATCCCAGAAGCAGAAAGACAGACATGGTATATACTCTCTTATAAGTGGATTTTAGACATATAATATAGGATAAATATACTAAAATCTGTACACCTAAAGAAGCTAAGCAAGAAGGAGGACCCTAGGTAAGATGCTCAATCCTCACTCTGAAAGGCAAATGGGATGGATATCAGAAGAAGAAGAAAACAGGGAACAGGACAGGAGCCTACTATAGAGAGCCTCTGAAAGACTCTCAGAGGCTGAGAGTCATAACCAAACTTTGGGCAGAGTGTAGGGAATCTTATGAAAAAAGGGGGAAATAGAAAGACATGGAGGGGACAGGAGATCCACAAGGAGAGCAAAATCATCATCATCATCATCATCATCATCAGGGCACAGGGGTCCTTTCTGAGACTGATACTCCAACTAAGGGCCATTCATGGAGATAAACTGGAACCCTTGCACAGATGTAGTCCATGGCAGTTTAGTGTCCAAGTGGGTTCCCTAGTGATGGGATCAGGGACTGTTTGATATGAACTCCTTAACCTGCTCTTTGATCACCTCCCCTTATGGGGGAAACAACCTCACCAGGCCACAAAAGAAGACAATGCAGCCAATCCTGATAGACTAGGATCAGAGGGAAGGGAGGAGGACCTCCCTATCTTTGGACTTGGAGAGGGGCATGGGAGGACATGAAGGAGGGAGGGTGGGATTGGAACAGAATGAGAAAGGGGGGATTCAAAGTGAATAAACTAATTAATAAAACAATAATTAAACAATTAGAAACAAAAAAATGCATGAAGTTGGATGGGTGAGGGAGTATAGAGGCTCTAGGAGGCATTGTGGGAAGGGAAACTGATCAGAATGTATTCTGCAAAAAATTTATTTTCAAGTTTATATGTCATATGTAAAGTATATGTTATATGTTATAATAAAACTGAGTAGATATTTTTTGTTTGTTATTTTTACCACCAAAACCTGGAATGGGGGAAAGTTCTTGCCACTGTAAGGAGGATAAAACCCAAAGCATAGGAAACAAATAAAATATACCTTGTCAAGTTCTGTAATTCAAAGGCCTGCGGTGAGAAAATACTGACGTTGGAGATTGGAAAATGGAAAACTGAAGATCCTTAGAAAAGTCAGTTTCAGGCCCATGGCAAGGGTGGTAGATCAGAGCCACCTGCCCCTCTAGGATTTCCTGACTGAAGACATCTGTATGTAACCTTCATTCGGCTACTCTCCGTTGAAGGTAACAGGAAATGAGCGGTCATTGCTGCTTCACAGTCCTCTGTTAACAGTTTTTAACATTTCCTCCCGCAAGATCAATACACTTAATTCATAAAAGAAAGGTCATTTGAAAAGGGAATGCGGTCAGTGGAGATGGAAGCCGTTTTGTCATGCTGTCACCTCACGGAACACTCAGGCTTCAGTCGCATCCTGCTCTTCCCCCACCACAAGTTTAGTGGTTCCATATCTTTGGTTTCTTCCTTTTCTGACTTATATTTATGCAAGCACAAAGCTCAGCTTTTAAGACTCTGGCACATTCTGGGGGCATAGCAACCCTCAGGAAATCCTATGTCATACATCATCCAATTGATGGAGATGGGGTGGCTTCTATTCATTAGAGATGACTGTGACAGAAGACTGTGTGAGCTCTGTTATGTGTTTTTACTGTTTCTGCTCATTGCTGGCTAAATACTTATTTTCTTATTCTTATTTTTTCTTTTTCTTTTTTTTACAATTTGTTCACTTTGTATCCTGGTTGTAGCACCCTCTCTCATCTCCTCCCAGTCCCACCCTGCCTCCCTCATCTTCCCATTACCTTGCTGTACTCTTCTGACAGTGGAAGTCCTCCCATCTCTCCAGCCACTTCTCCCTTACTATCTGACCCTTTCCTATCAGGTCTCATCAGGACTGTTTGGATCGTCTTTCTCTGTGTCCTAGTGAGACCATGCTGTCAGTGGGAGGTAATCAAAAAGCAGACAACTGAGTTCATGTCAGAGACTACACCTGCTCCTGTTACTAGGGAACCAATGGAGACTGAGTTGCCTGTGGGCGACATCTGAGCAGAGGTTCTAAGTACTCTCTATGCATGGTCATTGGTTGATGCATCAATCTGTGCAGAGACCCCCCCCCGACCCAGAATTTTTGCCTTTGTTGTTCTCCTTGTGGAGCTCCTGTCCCCCTGAATCCTTCTATATCCCCCTTCTTCCATAAGATTCCCTGCTCTCTGCCCAAATGTTAGCTGTGAGTCTTTATATTTGTTTCAATCCCAAACTGGGTGGAGTATTTCAGAGGTAGGTTCCAATCCTGTTCCCTCTCTTCTACTGCTTCCAGTATCTATCCTGTTTGTCCTTCTGAATGAGAATTAAGCAACTTCCCTAGAGTCCTCCTTGTTTAGCTTCTTTAGATCTGTAGATTTTAGTATGTTTATCCTATAATATATGTCTAATATCTACTTATAAATGAGTATATACCATATGTGTCTTTCTGCTTCTAGGGTACCTCACTCAGGATGATCTTTTCTAGTTCTATCCATTTACCTGCAAATTTCATGATGTCCTTGTTTTTAATAGCTGGATAGTATTCCATTGTGTAAATGTACCACAATTTCTACATCTATTCTTTGGTTGAGGGACATCTAGGATACTATTTCTATGTCATGTTTTCAAGAACTAGTTATTATTCTGCCATATAGATAGTCTCTCTCTCTCTCATATATATATATCAGAGCTCAGCCTTACAGAAGATGGTTAACTGACCTGGGTACATGAATAATTGTACACATCAAAACCAGGCTTACATCATGCTTGAATAGCCACAAAATTTTTGTTGTTAATTATTATATTATTCTCCTTGTTCTACTATTTAGGGTATCATTTGCATAAATTACCATTTTTAAAAACTCATACTTCCAAATAGGCTGTCACAATCTTCTTTAGAATTAAGTATCTATTTCCCCAATTCAGGTTGAATTATGCTTACAAATAAACAGAGACAGTAGTCTTTCAGAAATTGCAGTTATTGAGTAAATGGAGTAGAGTAAATAGAGTAGGTAAACTCAGCTATAGATTCAACTAACAGACCTGAGATACTTGCCATAACTTAGAAATTTCACCTCTGTCTACAGAACAGAGTGTTTTCATGAAAACGATTGTTGTAGGAGTGCAACTTTTGGCAAAAGCAACATTTGGCATTGATAGCACCAACACTGAATGAATGCTTTGGAAACATTTCAAAGCATTCTGTGTCTTGTTTTGTGAAAGAAAGCCATGTTCATCACACCAGCAAAACACTTTCACTCAGGACCTTGCAAATCTTCAATGTTTAGCAATCCATGAAGCATTCCAAATTTTATTTTCTTATGTGCTAAACCTTTCCAAGCTATGAATCCTCTCAACTCTCTCAAGCCTGATAATGATGAACTGTTAGATATTGTGTCCATAAAGAAAAATAAATAAATTGTGGCCATGAAGAAATAGCATCTATCCATGGTGTCTGCAGCAGCAGCAGCACCCCTAAGCAGTGCAGATCTATTGCATTCTTGACACAGAAGAAATCCCTAATTTTGACTTATCAAATATCTCCTAAGCAGCTATGGCTTAGGTGTGTGCAAAGTGTAGCGGTTTGATTAAATGGTATTCCAAATAGAGCTCCTATCCTTTCCATATCATACTAACTTCCCTTCTTTCATATGATTCCCTGCACTCTGCCGAGGGTTTGGTTATGGGTCTTAGTGTCTGCTTTGAAACACTGCTAGGTAGAGTCTTTCAGATGCCTTTTGTGGTAGACTCCTGTCATAAGTTCAATGCACATCCCATTTGTCTTTCTAAATGAGGATTAATCACCTTCGCCTGTGTCCACTTTCTTGATTATCTTCTTTAGGTATGTAGATTTCATTATGTTTATCATATCTTGTAGGTCTCCAAGGACCAAATATATCCGGGCACAGGGTCTTTTCTGAGACTGACACTCAACCAAGGACCATCTATGGATATAACCTAGAACTTTTGCTCGGATGTGGCCCGTGGTAGCTCAGTAACCAAGTAGTTTTCCAAAGTAAGGGGAACACGGACTATTTCTAACAGGATCTCAAGGGCAGGCTGTTTGACCTCCCCCCTCCCCCAGGGGAGGAGCAGTCTGTTAGGCCACAGAGGAGGACTTTGCAGCCAGCCCTGAAGATACCTGATAAAACAGGGTCAAATGAAAGGGGAGGAGGTCCTCCCCTATCAGTGGACTTGGAAAGGGGCAGGGAGGAGACCAGGGAGGGAGTGTGGGGTTGGGGAGGGAATGAGGGAGCGGGATACAGCTGGGACACAGAGTTAACAAAATGTAACTAAAAAGAAAAATAAAATTAAAAAAATAAAAAAAAATAAAATTCAAAAAAAAAAAAAAAGAAAGAAAAAAAAATGGTATTCCAAAGGTGACAACATGCATGGGGTGTAATCCAGAAACCAACAGCATCAGGTTGTAGGTTTCCAGACTTCACTGGTGAACGTGATGCTCAGCAACCTCTTTTCAGCCTTTGGCATTTCAGCAGCTACACAGCAATTGAAGGCTGCTGAATCATTCAGAAGTGAGTCTGTTAAATTACCTCATCTTCTCGCTTTATCCAAATTAACTGGCATCACAAACTCCAAATCCTTCCTGTGATAAAAAAGCCACATGCCTTATGATTTTCTTAGCTTTAAGACTGTTGAGTTTTACAAGGCTGTTAAGTTCCTTGTAGACAATGACAACATTTGGTGGACTGTAATACTGAAGTTGACAAAGATTCAGACAACACAGGAAAGCATCTTTCTAGTGCTTCATTCAAATTTCCAGATACAGAAGTAATCTGTGAGGACAGGAGAGTGAAGCAAAGGAGAAACAGAGGTTAGGAACGTGTTACCAGAGGTACTCCACTGCGGAACATTGAGAAAGCCTTTTAGTCATGCCTCTAGTTGCAAAAGGTCGTCTTCTCACTGAAAGAAGTGTGTGAGCGTATTTGATTTATCTATTTTTCCTTTTGAAAAGTAGCTCATTAGTGGTTATTCTATGAACTCACAACTGGTACCCACCAGGCATTGGCTCTCCCCTTTCTTAATCTGCAGGCAAAACACAGTTTTGATTGCTCTCTGATCATCTTTTCTTTTTCTATGTCCTCTCTCATGCTGTTCTGTCTGTGATTGTGTCTCTTTCACCATCTAACCCCATATGTCAGACTCTGGCTGCAAAGCTATGTCTTTTCTAATGCTGCATCTAGGCCTGCCACAGAGTCCCAGATCCGCAGTACAATCCTTCTCAAGTCCCACGTCTACAAGCATCAGTACTGACTCCGCAGGGCCTCCCAGCCAGTGACTGTACGGACCATCTAACCCCTCAGTGACAGATAGCCAGCTGAACAGACACCAAAGTCCAGCGGACCTGCAAAAACACCCAGGTACACCAGGTGTTGGGCCACCTAGGTCTGTGGACCACTTTAGTGGCTCCCCAGGACCTACCAGCAAGCACTTAGACACCCCAGTTCTACAGCCACAGCTGGACCTTATAGCGTAACAGCTACAGCACCACTGAGTTGACTGAGCTCAACCTTGCCATATTTGACTCAGCAGGTCCATTCCAGCCAGTAGAGACCAGGAGGAAACCCTGTGTTTTTCAATTTGACCTGCTAGAGAGTGAGTGTGTCCTCAAATGCCTACAGAACCCTAGATTCAGGCTACTTCTAAGCTAGCAGCCAGACATCAGACCCCTCCCCACCCACATATCCACTATGGAAAACAGAGGGCTGCATGGGACTTTGAAGACCCTGCTCTGTGGATCTAACAGTTGTGTTTAGGCAAATAACTCCCAGAACTCAGAGAAGAATACCAGTAGCCTGTAGGCCACAGATGTACGCAGGGAATCTGTGCCTGCAATCATCAACAGGCTTGCAATATCTTAAGTGTCTGCGACCCCTTCATTGCCTGCAAGGCACCCCTCTCTCACACTGAAGGCCTCTACATTCTCTAGTACCTTGTCCCTCAGGGCACACTTCCATGCACAGGCACGCTCACACGCTTCCCCGAATTTGTCCTTCTGCACCTGCGTACTTTCCTCCCACGGGTACAGCTGAAACACCAACGTACACGCTGAAACCACCTCTCTCATTTTCCTGAAAAATTCTCCAGACACCAGAGAAAGACCAGTCTGATCTTCAGAATCCAGGAACAAACAGTGAACCAAATGGCCAGGGGTCGGCGAAAGAAAACATCCATCATTAATCAAGACATCATGGCTTCACCGGCAACCCCCCAAGTTAATGGATACTCCATTTCATTGGCAACATAAGAAAATGACTTTAAAGCTAATGCTGCATCTATTACTACTAGAAAAATTAATGTATACCTTAAGCAAATTCTTCTTTGTTTTTGTGATGTTTCTGACAAATTTAATATTTCACCTTATATTTTGAGTGTCTTATATATCTTATCTACATTCCAAAACTTCTCATCGTCTAACTGAATTATAAAACTATTTTATTAGTCTAGTTACAATTTATATAATGCCAATATATAACACTATAATATAAATAGTGGAAAAATTTCAAGTTATTATTTTTGTTTAGCAATTTTTACACTTCACAGAAAGATTATGTGATAGTATTCTGCAGTGAGTATTTAACTATTACTGATTAAATAAGTAGCTTGAATGGAGGGAGTATACAATCATTCTTCATTATACTAATTAATAAATTAATTTAATAAAGACAAATTATGGCATTTATAGACATAACTTGTAAACTCTAAATACATAGAAAAATAATGTAGTGATGTAACCTGAAGTATTTTCAACAGCATGCACTATTGATATCATTATATGTAAATTTTGGCTTATATATTATGTAATCATTGTCCACAAGCAGTGTGTTGTGTGTTCTAAGCTTATAAATCTGACCTAAAAATTCTGGCCTAAAAATTCTCAGTTCACAAATAAAATCTCAGTAGGAGATGACAGGAAAACTAGTGATAGTTGATTTATTTGTCTTAGATATACTTTTGAGTCCGATTTTAAACACCTATATAAGAGTCATTTTGAACAGAGTTACACATGAGCAAAAAAATCTGAATCCGATCTCATGAAATCTCTAAACAAATCCAAAGAAAAGAGCAAGGGGCCTATCCCAGTCTTCCCATTTTGGTGAAATTTTTCTGGATAATATGCCCTTCTTTTAGCCAGCTTAGTGGTCAGTATTGTTCATAAGACTGTCACATGTTCATAAGACTGTAGGAGGTAGTTTTGCAGTAATAATGTTAATAATTCAGCCAATTAAAATGTATTCACTAAATAAAAAGAAGTATGGGCTATTTGATGGGTAACTATGATTTCAACCACTTGCAATACACTGTCCACATGTAATTCTGACTGACCTTTCAGCTGTGAGAAACTTCAGAATGGAAACTGATCTCGGTGCAGAAAAAGAGCCCTTAGCACACAGCTGAGATTCTTCTCTGTCCTGTTTGTTGTCCCTCTGTCTCCTCCACTGGTTTCCTTTGAGTGTACCATAACCACACAGGGAACACGGTCATTCTAGTTAACTCATAATACTCCTTTGAAGTCAAATAAGTTGTGCATAATTTATGAATAAATAAATTTCTGCACAATGAATGCAAAAAAAATCAATGGCTGGGTGAGTACATAATATATATTAATTACGGAAGAAGGAAACTAAAAGAAATTGTAATGAAAATGATGCAGAAGTTAAGAAATTTATTAGTTATGCAGTAGCAGCAACACAATAGACAAGAGTTATGTTTACTTTTTCAGGACACAGAGAGAATTATGTGAAAATAATTTTCAATAGAGTAACAAACTCATTCTTTTCAAAGACAGAAGTTAAATGAGGAATTGTCTCCTTTCCTGTGTTATTTTTCACTTGGGGTGGGAAATTGGCTTGGAAAGTGGCAAGAGCAAAAAGGAAGTCCCTTTGACAGATAATGACATAATAACACTTTAGAGAAGAGGAAACTTTAAGATGTATTCTTTTGAATGTTCCAGTTAAAATCTCTTAGTGGTTGCTTCACTCTCTTTTTAGGAAACCTGGAAACACTCTGGCTTAAAAGAAAAAACATGAAAGAAAAATGGAACCAAACAGATAAGATGTGCTGATCCTTAACAGCCTGCTTTGGCTTGTACTGTGAGTTTTAAAAGGAATTTAATTACAGCAATGGAGCAGTGTTCCATAGTTCTTCCTAATTAGCCAATGAGGCCTTCATCATTTCTAATTGTCTTGAACAGAAATAATGATTACAAAAATGAAACACTAGCTGCTGTAAGAAAATTCAGTTTCTTAAAAATATCAACAATCGAACAATGTACCAAATTAGAATAAAGTGACTCACGTGGGCTGCTAGCTAATCTTCTATTCTTCTTGGGCAGAGAATAAACAACACAAATAAAAAGAAATGATTAACGAAGAGTGATGAGAATAATGTATAAATGTGTACATACTTATAATACACTCACATAGGCATATTTATAGCAAACATTTATTATCAATTGGCTGGCTAATTAATAGTTTAGTTAGTTGGTCCATTTCTAAAAATAAAAAGAGGTCTCAATGGCTTTTGAACCAATATGAAAAATGCATTAAGCTAGGTGATTGTGATAAGCAAATCTTAGATGTTAGAAACTGAAACAAATATGGTTGTTTAAAGTGTTTTATGGTTACATCAATGATGGTGATTGATACTAGAGAGAATCCCAGACAGTACATAAGAATCTGGTACACAACAATTTATTATATCCATAAATGAAACATAATTCAACATACTAGGAAAGGGACAACTGTAGTTGCTTTTAAACC
Organism: Psammomys obesus; assembly: GCF_907164565.1. Lineage (NCBI taxonomy): Eukaryota > Metazoa > Chordata > Mammalia > Rodentia > Muridae > Psammomys > Psammomys obesus. Next base: position 8,861,438 of record NW_026596117.1, on the reverse strand, counting down.
TAAATTTGAATTTCTTTTGAGGATTATTGTAAAGTTTTTATGTTTAACAAACTGAGTGGCTTCTTTATGGATGTAAATAGGACACTCTGGAAATAAGTTCCCATACCTTTTTACAGACTCTCTTCTAAATAGGTCAATAAGCTAGAATTAATAAAACACCTATGTATCAGCTTTGCACCTATGTATCAGCTCTTCATCTTAATGCAGAGCTGTATTTTAGGTGATTTCAGGATAACAACAGCACTGAAGAAAATTCACTTACTGGTGGAAGTTTTTTCTCTATTGATGTCTTGTATGTTATAATTGCATTACTATTCACTGGCAATAAACACGGAAGTACATTTCTGAATTTTAAGTTTATTCATTACCTAATGCTTTCTTTGCCGATGTAGTTTTCTTTTTTGAACCAAGAAAACAAATGACTTGGTGAATAGCCTTTGGGGGAGTGTTAGGAAAAACACAACTGTTCTAAAATCTGCTGAAGGAAAGTGGGATTGGCAATATTGCAAACCTTTAATGTGTAAAGGAAGACTACTAATTTTCTTACTGCAAATAGATAATAACAGTTTCAAAAGACAGAAGCATTTCGGTGGTATTCGAATGAAACACTTGGTTTTAGAAATTTTCACTTTTAGGGAGTAGTGAAAGACACAACCAAGAAGAGGATTCTTGGTTTTATATTTAATTGGACCACCTACTAGCTAAAAATACTCAAATAATGATTTATGACTTCATCTGTGACTTATACTCTTGCAAGCTTTCTGCAGAGATAAACCTGGAATAGTAAAGACTGGAGTAGATGAACAGGAAATGACGGCATGGCCAGATGAGGCACAGGCTTTCTCTTGAGGTTATAACACGGAAGAGCACATGAGCTGCTAGATGTGTGAGGTTCTAAAGATGGGCCTTTATGAAGAACAATATGTAAGTCCATCAACTTGACAACAGATGTCCCAGCTGACACACACACACACACACACACACACAGATTTAGAATACATAATTGGTATTATTTATTCATAATAGCTAATATGTGGATCCAATTTGTTCACATAAATGAATAGATGTTTAAAGAAAATGTGATATATACATACAAACATGTGGCAGGGGAGGGGAAGGATTGTGGTGTGTGTGTGTGTGTGTGTGTGTGTGTGTGTGTGTTTGGGTTTCCATTGCTTTGATGAAACATTATGACCAAAAGCAACACTTCCAAGTCACAGTCTGTCACTGAGGGAAAGATCAAGGGAGGAACTCAAACTGGGCAGAAACCTGGAGGCAGAGGTTCATGCAGTGGAAATAAAAGAATGTTGCTTAAGGGTTTATGCTAGTGGCTTATTCAGCCTCCTTTCTTATAAAACCCAGCTCCACCATCTCAGGGATGGCACCATTCCCAATTCCTGAACCTTCACTGAAGGAGTCTGGTAATTGGAATTCTGCCTCCTGGCCTTGGCAGATGCGGGTCTTATCCATAGTTCCATTTCTCAGAGACTGTCCTTGGTGGTCTCTGCAGGTGGGGTATTCTGAGCCTGAGAAGTAGATAGCAAGCTCCCTGCAACATGGGGAACCAGACAGCAAACTTTGTGTAACCTTGAGTGAATTCCTGCATGCCTTGCCAGGTGGTACAGATGTGTTGCTACCGTGAAAAAATTTTGCTTGTACCCTTTGCTTTATAAGTGTTGTTTGCACGTTCAGTAAATTGAGACTTGATCAGGAATCTGTCTTGTCTCCATTCTTCGCGTCTCTGTCCCCCAATTTCCACTCCCTCTTTCAGGTGGATCCTGTTCGACTAACCCGCGGGATGGGTCACTTCACCCATCAATCACTAATTTAAAAAAAAAAAAACAAAAACAAACGCCTTACTAGCTTGCCCACCACCCCATCTTAGGAAGGCATTTTCTCAATCGAGTTTCCCTCCTTTCCTATTGCCAAGCTGACTTAAAACTAGCCAGCAAAAACCAGGAATACATGAGTGCACATGCATTGACGCTGATGCTACTCAGTGATGGAAAACTAATAAGAGGAACAGAATCCCATCATTTGTACCAAAATAATTGCAATTGAATAACGTTCCTGAAAACAATAGAAAGTAAGAATGAGAGCTAATGACTGTGAGAGGCTGAGCATTGCTAAATGAAGCAAGGTATGTACCAAGGTGGTGTCCTTCATTTATTCTGTATGTTTGTATTGAAATATTACACTCAACCCCATCAATGCATATAATTAAAGAGTGTCAATCAAAACTAAAATAAACAGAATTGTCTATGTGAAACAAATAAAATCAAATATGTATACTCTTATTTCAGGTATATTCTGTAACCCATTTCTTGTAATGTATTTATAACTAAAATAAACATTATCTATTCACCTGGATGAATGCTGCTAAAGATAATCTAGGAGGATCCCTAGAGGAGGAGCTTAGAACACAATTAGTTCCCTAGGAGGAACTTAGAACACAATTAAATATTTTTCTCCTTTTTTTATCCCTCATAGAAAATGTGTTAGTACATGTTTTATGAAGCTCTACCTTGGTGATAATGAAATATGCTTATGACAAATTGTGAGGGAAAAAAGCAAACTTCAGGATTCATGCTACAAAAACTTGTGGGGTTTTTTTGGTTTTAAATTCTTTATAAGCAGAGTTTTGCCATTCATTGCAAATCTAACCCCATGAAGCTTTAGAATTATACTCAGCAGATCAGCAATAGTGTGAACAGATCTCTGAAAAAATTACCTTCTAAACAGTTGCTATAAACTCCAAAGTCTTTTGTTTTACTGACAAGTTAGTTTATCAATCTTTATATCTGAAGGAATGGTTTGTAAGGATCCTTAGCTAGCTTGCTAACACCAGACTGGATTTCTTACTGAATCCCTGGAGCTGTGGGACTCAACCTTTCTAAAGCTGTGACCTTTTAACACTTCATATTGTGATGACTCCAACCGTAAAATTAATTTCGTTGATACATCATAACCATCATTTGCTACTGTTAAGGATCATAGTGTAAATATATAATATACACAGTATATCTAATGTGTGACCCCTGTGAAAGGTGTCTTGCCCTACAAAGGGGTTGCAACCCACAGTTTGAGGAAAGCTTCTGTATAGCGTCTGATAGCTAAAGGAATGGTGAGAGGTTCCCCCATAAGCAACCTTAGAGTGGGTAGATCATAATCCTGACTCATTCACAGGTATTGGGTACTTCAAATATGACATTAATCATGTAGTAAGATTCAGTCCGGCACGCTTGGTGGAGTTGCAATGTAGTCACTTTCTTGAGTAAGATGAAAACCCAAGACTACCAATGTTATAACTTAAAAGGGCCCAGATTTATTTGCTTGTATGGTTTGGAATCCCTCCATAATACAAGAGCAAAAAAAAAAAATGGTATTTAAGACCCTTTTACCCAAAGCTAGACTTCTTGAAACTTACTATTTTTGCTAATAATTAATCCATCTCTGATATATATTATGCTCACTAACTAGCTAATAATTTTAACCGTAAAAAGCCAAGTTATTGTGTAATTACGCTAATTAACAACTTCTAATATGGTTTGGAGAAAAAGATAGCAAAATATTGCTACCAGCTGTTTTCAGTGACTCTGATACACTTGGCTTTTTTTTTTTGGCATTTTGTGCTAATTATCCTTCCTCACATACACAAATAACACTGCATTGAACTGCAGGGATGTCTTGAATCGAGTTGTTTTATAGCTCAAGATGTTTAAACCAACATTTGTAACTTACAAAACTATAGGATATGATCATCTAGAATTTTATTTTTGAAAATGAAATAAATTTAGCTTGTGTGTGAGTATATTTCAGGTACAAGCAATTTGACCATATTGTAATCATCCAATCTGACACCATAGATTTTGTTTTTAAGACTTTTAATTTTTTATTTTATTAATTTTTACAATATACTCACTTTGTATCCAAACTGTAGCCCCTTCCCTCATCTCCTCCCAGTTCCACCTCCCCTAATCCTTTTACCCCCTCTCCTAGTGTACTGAAAAGGGGAGTCTTCCTCCCCTTCTATCTAACCCTAGCCAATCAATTCTCATGAGAACTGCCAGGATGCTCTTCCTCTAGGTCCTGGTAAGGTCATCCCTACAGGGAGAAGTGATCAAAGAGCAGGCAACCTAGTTCATGTCAGAGATTGACCCTGTTCTCCCTTGGAGACTGAATTATCTATGGGCTATATCTGAGCAGGGACTCTCAGCCATGTCCATGCATGGTCCTTGGTTGAGGCATCAGTCTCTGCAAGGCCCCCCCTCAACCCAGATTTTTTTTAGCTTTGTTGGTCTCCTTGTGGAGCTCTTCTTCTATCCCAGGTCTTATATTCTCCTATCCCACTTCTTACATAAGACTCCTGCTTTCTGCTCAAAGGTTGCCTGTGAGTTTCCACATCTGCTTCAATCCCCTTCTGGGTGGAGTCTTTCAGATGACAGCTGTGATAGGCTTCCATCCAGTTCCCTTTCCTCAACAGCTTCCAGTGTTTATTCTGTTTGCTCTTTTGAATGAGATTTAAGCCTCCTCCCTAGGGTCCTCCTTCTTGTTGTTTAGCTTCTTTAGTTCTATTGATTTTAATTTCTTTTTCCTATATTATATGGCTAATATCCACTTATAAGTGAGTATAGACCATGAGTGTTTTTCGGCTTCTGGGATACCTCACTTAGGATGTTCTTTTCTAGTTCCATCCATTTGCTTGCAGATTTCATGATTTCCGTGTTTTTAATTGCTGAGTAGTATTCCATTGTGTAAATGTACCACAATTTCTGAGTACCTTGCTTGAGGGACATCTGTGTTGTTTCCAGATTCTGGATATTAAGAATAAAACTGCTATGAACATAGTGAGCAGATGTCCTTGTTGCATGTTGGACCATCTTTTGGGTATACGTCCAGAAGTGCTATAGCTGGGTCTTGAGGTTGGGCTATTCCCAGTTTTCTGAGAAAAAGCCAGATTGTTTTACAAAGTGGTTGTACAAATTTACATTCCCACCAGCAAAGGACAAGTGTTGCCCTTTCTCCACATCCCCTCCAGCATGTACTGTCACTTGAGTTTTTGATCTTAGCTATTCTGATGTGTGCAAGATGGATTCTCAGAGTTCTTTCGATTTGCATCTCTCTGATGGCTAGGGACGTTGAGCATTTCTTTAAGTGTTTTCCACCATTTGATATTCCTCCATTGAGAACCCTCTTTAGCTCTGTACCCCATTTTAAATTGGGTTATTTGGTATGTTAGTGTTTAATTTTTGAGTTTTTTATATATTCTGTATTTTAGCCCTCTTTTGAATATAGGGTTGGTGATGAAATTTTCCCAATCTGTAGGCTGATGTTTTGTTCTGATGACAGTGTCCTTTGCTTTACAGAAGCTTTTCAGTTTCATGAGGTCCTATTTATTGATTGTTGATCTTAGAACCTGAGCTGTTGATGTTCTCCTCAGGAAGTTATCTCCTGTGTCAATGAGATCAAGGCTTTTCTCTATTTTCTTCTAACAGATTTAGTGTTTCTGTTTTTATGTTGAGATCTTTGATCTACTTGGACTTTAAGACTTTAAACATTTTTAAATATATACAAAAATTTAAAAATATATATCATATCTCTTTTTTAGGAAGGGGCATGGGAGGAGATGAGAGAGGGAGAGTGAGATTGGGAGGGAAATGAGAGAGGCGGCTATAGCTGGGATACAAAGTTAATAAACTGTAATCAATAAAAAATAAATTAATTTAAAAAATAAAAAAATGAATATTAAAAAAAAAAACTCCAAAAAAGCTGTTCATCTTATTTCTGGACTATTGTCTCTTATTGTGATTTGTGAAAAAAAAAAAAGTGATTGTGTGTGTGTTCATTTGTAAGTTTAATTGTGCTTGTTTACATGTATGCTTGTGTGCTGTGTATGTATGTGCTGTGTATGTGTATGTATGATTGCTTCAGCTTAAGACATCACTAAAATGTAATTAATTTCAACATAGATCGATGTACATTGCAACTTCTTTTTTTTACTTTTTAAATTTTATTTTTATTAATTATAGTTTATTCACTTTGTAACCCAGCTGTAGCCCCCTCACCCATTGCCTTCCCATCCCACCCTCCCTCCCTCTTCTTCTTTTATTTTTATTGATCAGAATATTTAATTGTAAAGTAAGAGGTTATGACGTTAGTCATTTTAAATTTTATCAGATAACAAACAAAACAGACTGAGTAAGCATATTTAAGAAGAAAAAAGGACAAGCTATTATGAGTACAAGAAAAGAAACAGTTAATTCTTTTTTACAGAATTTTTTTTATTAATTACGCTTTATTCACTTTGTATCCCTCCATAATCCTCCACCCTCCTCCCCTCCTAATCCCACCTTCCCTCCCCCTTCTTCACGCATGCCCCTCCCCAAGTCCACTGATAGGGGAGGTCCCCCTCTCCTTCCTTCTGATCTTAGTCTATCAGGTCTCATCAGGAGTGACTGCATTGTCATCTTCTGTGGCCTGGTAAGGCTGCTTCCCCCTCAGGGGGAGGTGATCAAAGAGCAGGCCAATCAGTTTATGTCAGAGGCAGTCCCTCTTCCCATTACTATGGAACCAACTTGGACACTGAACTGCCATGGGCTACATTGCAACTTCTTATGCAAATAATTATTTAACCATAATTTCCTAATGAAGTACTCAACATATACCTTTAAGTGTTGAATACTAAATTTTTAAGGCATTACAGATTTTTAGTATTAATATTCTTTTTTTGAAACGCACACACAGAGAATGAGAGAACATAAAGTAGGTGAGATAGTGAGATGGAGTTGTTCTGGGAGAAGTTGAAGCAGGAAAAATATGATAAAACATATTGTACAAATAAAATATACTTAAATTATTATTTTTACTCAAGTAATTATTCCTAAGCATGCTTGTTTTAAAATGTAATTAATATCTGTTACTGTGCCAAACAACTGTTTTTTAGTACCTTTTCTTAGAAACTTATCTGCACTCTGCTCATATCCATCCCCACTAGTACCTTCCTTGATTCTCCTCTTCCGTCTTACTGGCCTGTTCCTCTCCCCAAATATTTTCTGCTTTTATGGTCAAAAATAATCGTATATATGCCTACATTTAAATCTTGATTTTTGCATGTAAGAAAAATCCTGATACTTTGTGTCTCTCATTCTCTCTCTCTCTTCTCTTTAGAGCTAATTCCCTATCATGGTACTTTGCTACTTTTTCATAATTCATATTTATCTTTAAGCCTAGTTTACCCACACATGGAAGAGGACTTTATATTTATCTATCTAAATCTGACTTAAATTGCTTATGATGTTCTCTCTGATGTTCTCTAGCCCTATCTATTTTCCTGAAGATATCACGGTTTCATACTTTGCTGTAGTCAAATAAAATTTCATGTTAGATTTGTACTGCATTTTCATAACCCATTAGAGTGTGGATGGGCTGCATGTTTATTGCAGCGCTTTTCACAACACCTACCAAAAGGTGTTGGCCTACATGAACATGAGGCATTTAAAATTTTATGTGTTGGGAGGTATCACAACACTTATGTGAGGATCAGAGGACAACAGAGAGAATCGGTTCCTTTTCATCCACAGGGATTCCTGGGATCAAACTCAGGTTGTCAGGCTTAGCAGCAAATGTCCTTACTCTCTGAGTCACCTCACTGGTCCAGAACATGAGGACCTGAAATGTCGTCTTCTCCCTCATAAATACTTAATGCACTGCATGAATATTAAAACATTTGTGTAAAAATTCTAGTAAACTAGGATTCTTAAATATCAATATTGGAACAAATTGGTACATATATTTGAATGTTAATGTACATCAATAATTATTTTTATAGTAGAATTCTTTAAACAAACTCTCATCTCAAGCTTTTTCAAATATTGCTTTAAACTGAGAAGATAACTCATCCGTAATTTTCTAATGGCTTCGGTGTACTACGTTAATGGTAAATATATTTACTAAGCACAATTGTGGGGATATCTTTCTCAGATATTTACCTTTTGGATCTGAAATGCAGTTTTTAATTTATCAAGTCAAACATTGTGAAATAGAATCGCATTGCCCTTTTACTTCTTTGAGTGTCATGTTTTTCTCTTGCTATTTTATCAGACAGTCCACTTTACCATGCTTCTTTAAAGAATAAAAATCATCACTGACTAGTCTAAACTATTCTTCAAAAACAGGGTGTGCTGAATTTCCTTCCGAAGACTATTAGGTGCCCAATTTAACAAATTTTCATGACTTCTCAAAACAGTGCTGGAATGACAGCCATGTTCCTTCCCACAGGAATGATCTGGTCTCCATCCCCAGGACAGTCAAGTCATCTCCACTGCTTTCTAAGGAAAGTCCTCACTCCGTTCCTGCCTAATATCAAAGCCCTCCTGTCAGCGGTGTGCAACAGTGATGTGTTTCTGTAGGAATTTTTCTCCATCAAATTGTCTTTGATCATGGTTATTTTAAGATACATTTTTCATCAAAGAACATCCAGTAATCACATACCATAATACATAAATCACTTCTGAGGACAAGTACTAAAAATGATAAAGGTACCAACTCCGACTGATGAAACACAGGGGTTATTGCTTCTGTCCCTTGATACCCAAAGACCTCACCAGCTGGGGACTCCTACATTGTTGGAATTTAGCACTGTTTACACTTAAGGCACTTTCCTGGCTTGAGGAAAGTTCCTGAAGCAAATACACAAGGCTTGAAATGATAGTTCAAAACCAAATATTTGGGCACACAGATCTTTGAAAGTTTTGGTTTGAAAGTAAAAGACAATGGGGACATTTATTTATTTATTTATTTTCGTATTTTATTTTTTTCTTATCAGTTACATTTTATTAACTATGTACCCCAGCCATGTCCCGATCCCTCATTCCCTCCCAGTCCTTCCCTCCCTCCCTCATCTCCACCATGCCCCTTGCCAAGTCCACTGATGGGGGGACCTCCTCCCCATTCATCTGATCCTGTTTTATCAGGTATCTTCAGGACTGGCTGCAAAGCTCTCCTCTGTGGCCTAACAGGACTGCTCCTCCCTTGGACGGTGGGGAGGCCAAAGAGCCAGCCATTGAGTTCCTGTTAGAAATAGTCCTTGTTCCCCTCACTATGGGAAACCAATTGGTTACTGAGCTACCACAGGCTACATCTGAGCAGAGGTTCTAGGTTACATTCATACATGGTCCTTGGTTGCATGTCAGTCTCAGAAAAGACCCTGTGCCCAGATATCTTTGGTCCTTGTGGAGCTCCTATCCTTTCCTCATCAGTCTAACTCCCCTTCTTTCTTATGATTCCCTGTACTCTGCCAAAGGTTTGGTCATGAGTCTTTGCTTTGAAAACACTGCTAGGTAGAGTCTTTCCAATGCGCTCAGTAGACTCCTGTCAATGTTCAATGCGTATCCCATCTATCTTTCAAAACGAGGATTGATAATCTTACCCCATGTCTGCTCTCTTGATTATCTTTTTTAGGTGTATAGATTTCATTATGTTTATTATATCTTATAGGTCTCTATAAGTGAGTATATACCGTGTTTGTCTTTCTCCTTCTGGGATATTTCACTCAAGATGATCTTTTCTAGATTCCACCATTTGCCTGCAAATTTCATGATTTCCTCCTTTTTGATTGCTGAGTAGTATTCCATTGTGTAAAAATACCACAATTTCTGTACCCATTCCTCCGTTGATGGACATCTGGGTTGTTTCCAGGTTCTGGCTATTACAAATAAAGCTTCTATAAACATGGTTGAGCAAATATCCCTTTTGTGTACTTGAGCAAACTTTGTGTATAAACCTAGCAGTGGTATAGCTGGGTCATGAGGAAGCACTATTCCTAATTGTCTTAGAAAGCGCCAGATAGATTTCCAGAGTGGTTGTACCAGTTTACATTCCCACCAGCAGTGGAGGAGGGTTCCCCTTTCTCCACAACCTCTCCAGCATGTGTTGTCCCTTGAGTTTTTCATTTTGGCCATTCTGATGGGTGTAAGGTGAAATCTCAGGGTCGTTTTGATTTGCATTTCCCTGATGGCTAATGAGGATGAGCATTTCTTTAAGTGTTTCTCTGCCATTCGATATTCCTCTGTCGAGAATTCTCTCTTTAGCTCTGTTCCCCATTTTTTCATTGGATTACTTGGTTTGCTGTTTCTCAGCTTCTTTAGTTTTTTGTATATACTCGATATTAGTCCTCTGTCAGATAAAGGGTTAGTGAAGATTCTTTCCCAATCTGTAGGCAGGCGTTTTGTTTTGATGACAGTGTCCTTTGCTTTACAGAAGCTGTTCAGTTTCATGAGGTCCCTTAGAGCCTGTGCTGTTGGTGTTCTGTTCAGGAAGTTGTCTCCTGTGCCAATGAGTTCTAGGGCTGTTCCCCGCTTTTTCTTCTAACAGATTTAGAGTATCTGGTTTTATGTTGAGGTCTTTGATCCACTTGGACTTTAGTTTTGTGCAAGGTGATAAATATAGATCTATTTTCATTTTTCTGCATGTGGACATCCAGTTGGACCAGCACCATTTGTTGAAGATGCTGTCTTTTTCCATTGAATGGTTTTGGCTTCTTTGTCAAATATCGAGTATTCATAGGTGTGTGGGTTTATTTCTGGATCTTCTATGTGGTTCCATTGATCCTCCTTTCTGTTTTTATGCCAATACCATGCAGTTTTCATTACTATTGCTTTGTAGTACAACTTGAGATAGGGGATGGAGATACCTCCAGATGATCTGTTGTTGTACAGGATTGTTTTTGAGATTCTGGGTTTTTTGTTTCTCCATATGAAGCTGAGAATCTTTTTTTCAAGGTGTGTAAAGAATTGAGTTGGTATTTTGATGGGAATTGCATTGAATCTGTAGATTGCTTTTGGCAGGACGGCCATTTTCACAATGTTAATCCTACCAATCCATGAGCATGGGAGATCTTTCCATCTTCTGAGATCTTCAATTTCTTTCTTCAGAGACTTGAAGTTTTTCTCAAACAGGTCTTTCACTTGCTTGGTTAGTGTCACCCCAAGGTACTTTATGTGGTTAGTGGCTATTGTGAAGGGTGTTGTTTCCCTAATTTCTTTCTCGGCCCTTTTGTCTTTGGTATACAGGAAGGCTTCTGACTTTTTTGAGTTGATTATTAATATATAATTTGCTGATTCCTCAAATGTCTCATGACTCCTTCAGATGCAAATGTGTACACTTAATAATTTAATTGCCTCTAAAAGTTAGATAACTGCATGAAATTCAAAGTGACTAAAATAGTTTTTTTTTTCCTAAATCAATCCAGTTTTAAATTTCCCTTGATATTTTGAATAAGAAGTAGTATAAGCCTTTTATTGGCATCTCTTTTTCTCTTCATTCCTAAATTTTAACTTTTTGACACAAGAAATTAATTTTTTACTATTTTATTTGGTGATGCCCTGGAAGTTCCTTTGTCTTTTCATTCTCAGCACCAACGTTTGAGGAAACTCATGATTACTTAGCTGATAAGACTTATGAGCATTAAAAATAGTGCTAAGAAACCAAGCAGGCTTCATCCAAGGCATGCAGAGGTGGTTTGAATATATGGAAATACATCAATGCACTTCACCATATAAACAAACTGAAGGAGAAAAACCACATGATCATCTCCTTGATGCTCAAAAAGCATTTGACAAAATCCAAAAAAACATTCATGTTTAAAGTTTTGGAGAGATTGGGGATACAAGACACATAACTAAACATAGTTAAGATAATATACAGCAAGCCTATAGCCAACATGAAAATAAATGGAGAGAAACTTAAATCAATCTCACTGAAATCAGGGACAAGGCAAGGCTGCCCACTCTCTCCATATCTCTTCAACCTAGTACTTGAAGTTCTAGCTAGAGCAACAAGACAACAAAAGTAGACCAAGGGGATAGAAATCAGAAAGGAAGAAGTCGAAGTATCAGTGTTCACCGACGACATAATGATATACATGAATGACCCCAAAAATTCAACCAGAGACCTCCTTCAGATGATAAACACCTTATTTTTTTCAATATTTCTGCCAATATTAGAATTGTCATTACAGTTTATTACTCTAATACTTTATTACTGGTGAACATCAACAACATAAGTTAGTCTATCTCAGATCAAAGACATTGCAAGTATATGATGACTGATTGTGTAGAAGTTTTTATTTATTTATTTATTTATCTATCTATCTATCTATTTCTTTATTTATTTATTTATTTATTTATTTAGTGTAGAAGTTTTGTAGACTTTATTCCACACAGAAACCCTTTGGTGTGTGTAATCTAATTGCTGGCTCACCTTATTTTGTATTTTTCAGCTTTTTTGTTAATAGACAGAATTATATATTTCCTTCTTTATTTCTTTTTATGTATATTTCCTCAATGTGACTCTAAGTTCCTTAAGATTAGGTGCTAAAAGATAAAGGCTTATATGTATACTTAGCACATACCTTATTACCTAATGCTAAGGTAGTAATAGATGAACATTTTTGAAAGCTTAAAATGAAGTATGTCAGTGAGGCATTGGTGGACACTTTACTTAGCCTAGGCAGTTTTTATGACTGCCCTGAAGTCTCACTGATTAATGACTTAGGTAATGAAAATATATTTTATATGCTTTTGGATGCATATAGCTTATGCTGTGTTGTAATAAAACTCAGTATCTAGGAAAAAAAATAAACAATCAGTGCCTGACAAACCACATGTAATTTACTTTTAGAAAAAGTTCTAAAGAGAATGAACTGTGAAAATTATCTACTACAACCATTGATAACACCTCTCAAGATAATGAACCTAGGAGTTCGGCATTGCTTTTATTTTGTTAGGATAAAACACGATGACCAAGGAAACTTAGGGAAGGAACACTTAGGTAGGTTTTTGGTTCCAGAGTGTTAGAGTTCAAGATGGAAGGAACAGCAATATAACAGGCAGCAGGATGGCAAAGAGATAAGGAGCGAGGGCCTACATGTATACTGAAACTCAAAAGAAAAATAGAGACAATGAACTCAAAGTAGGCCAGCCTTTTCATGTTCAGATCCCATTCCCACTGACACTTCCTCTAGTAAGATTACACCACCCTAACCTCTACACAGTGACACCAACTGGAGACAAAGTTCACAAAACCATAGGGGGAATTTTTTCTCATTTAGACTTACTGCAGAATGTTTGGCAAAGTCATGGTCTATGAAGTTGTAAAATTCTGCCCACAAAGAAATTTCAGTGTGTGATTATAAAACAAAACAAAACAAAACAAAACAAACAAAGAAACAAAGGAATGAATATTGTAGTATTCTAATCTAGAACATACTGGTGGCAGAGAACAAAGAAACTGTTTCCATAAGTCCCGAAATCGCTAGCTAATACATTACCAAAGGAGGAAATGGTTTCCTTAGCTACAGAGAGACACCTCACTCAATGCCATAGCCCACCCAACCATTCTGATGTCATTGTCATGTCTTGTAGGAAACAAAAGATTCAGCAAGTGTAGCCCAACCAGGGTCAGCCCTGCAATTGTAGCTTCAAACCTTGAGGGGCTGCCCCTGGATGTTAGCTCCATGTCACAGTTCAATTTCTTTTTCTTTTAACACCGACACTTTTTCTTTTTAAAATTATTTATTTATTTATTTTAAATTTTATATTAGTTTGTTTACTTTATATCCCGAGGGTACCCCCTCCCTCTCCTCCTCCTAGTGCCCTCCACTTTCCCGCTTTCCGCCTTCCTCTCTCCTTTTTCTCCCAGAAAAAGGGAACCTCCCTAACCCCAAATTTGTCTTCCCCAGCACATCAAGTCACATCAGGACTGAGCATATCTTCATCCCCTGAGGCCATGCAAAGCAGCGCTGCCAGGGGGAAGTGATCCACAAGCAGGCAATAGAGTCCATGTTAGAAACAGCTCCCCCCACCATTCTCCAGGTGCCCTATCTGAAGACCAAGCCTCCTGTGTGCAGGGGGCCTAGGTCCAGATTATGCATGCTCCTTAGTTGATGCTCAGTCTCTGAAAACCCCCATGTGGCTGGGTTTTCTGTGTTGGTCTTTTTATGAGGCTCCTGTCTCCTCCAGGTCCTTCCATCTTTCCCACAACACTTCTACAGGACCCCCAGAGTTCTGCCCCATGCTTGGCTGCAAGTCCCAGCGTCTGCGTTGATCTGCTGTTGACTGGAGCCTCCAAGAGGACAGACAACTTAGGCTCCTGTCTGCAAGCATAGCAGAGTATCATAAATAGTGTCAGATGCTGGCTCTCTATCGTGGGATGGGTCTCAGGTTGGGCCAATTATCGGCCAACTTTTCTCTATATTTGTTTCCTCTTTATCTCTGTACTTCTTGTAGGCAGGATAATTTTTGGATCACAGGTTTTGTCGGCGATTTGTTGATCATTGTCTGTCTTCCTTTATTATATGGAAGAAGAAAAGTGCAAATATTCAGGCTTTTCATGTCACATTTTATTCTGTACTTTACTACATCCTACCATTAAAGTTAGAATTACATGGACTCATTTGAAAGGAACAATTATCTAGTGGATATCATTTTGATATTCTATAATGCAAGCTGCTTACTTGTGCTTAGTTTTAAAGAACATTGCATTGTGTAATTTTTGTGGTCTTGGGAAAGGTTAACAACGTATTGTCACAGGGTACATTTATTGTAATATTCCTTTGTTGTTTGTGAGAGATACAGTTTGAAGATAAGAAAAGCATTATGCTTTGTCAAAATAAAAATAAAGACAAGACTTAATACAGAAAGTGCTGGTTATCTTTCCTAAATCCAGTGAATCAAAATGCATACTTTTAGGTAAACTGCTCTTCTGCATCATGCTTACTGTGCTCAGTTACAAAAACAGTTGGAAACAGAGCTGGGATGGTTCCTTTCCTCACACTCTGACTATAGCTGTGACTAACTCAGCCTCCCTACAAATTCCTCCTGCTGAGATTTGTGAAGATTTCTGTGAACAAACTCAGCCTCCTCAACTTTCCCTATATAAATTTCTTCAACAGTAATTGAAGTACCTATTGCTGTGTTTCCATGTCTGTGAATGTCTTTCATTAGTTAATACTGTCCCACCATAAACACCATAAACACCCCATTGAGAAATTTCTTTCTCCTGTGGTCTCAGCTGGGGTTTCTATTGTTGTGATAAAACACCGTGGCTAAAAACAACTTGAGAAGAAAGTGTTATTTTACCTCAACTCCCAAGTCACACTCTATCACTGACTGGAAGTGAGGACGGAAACCTGGAGGCAGAAACTGAAACAGAGGCCATGGAGGAACACGACTTACTGGATTGCCAGCTTTTAAGCATGCTTTTTCATATCCCTCAGGCTAAGTGCCCAGGAGTGGTGTTACCACCATAGGCTGGTCTCTCTCACATCCATCACTAATTAAGAAAACGTACCAATGGTCAATCTGGTAATCATATTTTCTCCACTGAGGTTCCCTTTTTTCCAAAAGACTAGCTTGTGTCAAGTTGACAGAAAACGAGCTACCATACCCACAATGCTGGCTCACTAATATGTCTGTTACTATTGTAAACACATCCCTATTTGATTGTTGAAGCAGAGAGCTAGTTTGTCAATAATGACATGAAGATATGTCCTCTGGTCTGTGAATTGCTGCCTTTCAAATAATGGAAAGCAGATGTTTTCATTTAAGTCACTTTTCAAGAGGAAAAGTTTAAGAGTTTTCATTTAAATGTAAACATTCCCAGTTTCCCCTGTGTATTAGAAGTGATGACAGACCACTCGTATTCCCAGGGTACAACTGCTGCTTGTGACTCGTACTAGCTGTCCCTTGATGGAAGCCTTATTTAATCCACTTCTGCACAATGTGCACCATTTCCTCTGTTCCCAGTGCATCTCAGTTGGACAGTTAATTTCTCTTTACTATCTTTTAATTGGTTCTTTTTGCATTTATTGAAATTTATTTCTGGACCCTGTAGACAACTAGATTTCAAGCTTTTAACCAAACTTCATTCCCCACTACTTCATGAAATACCATTTAATACCTCCCAAGTTATAGCCTCAGTAATTTATCTTTTAATGTCCAAAACATATTTATATATTTTGCTATCTTTAAAACAGATTATAGTCTTAGCTAATTTTTTCTAAACTGTGACTTAGAAATAATTTATTCAACTAGTTATTAAATAGTTCAATAGAGCAGATGAAAACAATCCATAAAATAATGACAAACAGAAATGAATAGGTTTTCAAATGAAATTCCATTTACTACTCTGCTCTTAGGGAAAAAAAGTAGACAAATTCTTCCAATTATTGAACCATTATCTTTATGAATTCTAAAAGTAAAAGGGTTTGAGGTCATCTAATATAATTCCTTATTTCACAGGTGAGAGCCTTGGGTTAGAAGAATAAGGTATGTTTTCTTATGTTTATATTTGACATGAAATTCCCTTCTTTCTAATGACCTCTATTCACTGTTCTTTTTTTTTTTTTTAATTATTTCATTAACCTAGAGCACAATGCTGGCCAATAGTTACTCCATCCTAAACCTCCAAGCCCACATAGTTTCCTCCCATTCAGATTTCTCACATTATACTTGCTTTTAGTCATATCTCAGGTCTGGTTTATCTCTCTCCTTGGTTCCAAGTCCTCTCCTACCCATCTCTCTTCTCTGAATCCTCCCACTTCCTTCTCCTCCCCTCTGGACCACGATGTCCCACCCTAGTCTCTCCAGTGTTAGCATTGGCTGGTTGTTTTATTGACAATATAGAAAACAAATAGTGACTGTTTACTTAAACTTGAGACAAGTGATGCTTAGAATAAACATCACAATGCAATGTCTAATTGAAACCAGATCATGGAGTAGAGAAATCAGCATTTGAATGAACAAGGATAAACTGTATACATTCTGCAAGAACATTAGATCAACATTTTCCCCTTTAAATCCAGTAAAAGTTTCCTTTTCTTTTACTTCCCATTTATCAGCCTCATTTTGACATAGCCTTACTTGTCTTGCTCTCCTACTTGGATAGGAGCCAGCTATTTTAACAATATTCTACTGAACACATTTGAAGAGTGATATTCAGCTACTGTAGTTTTGAGGGGAAGAAGGGTTACTTATATGATCAAAAAGCATTTTTCATGTCTAGTGGTATTAAAAATGGCATAGGCACTGCCCCTGAATTATATACTAAACTATTTCTTTCTGGGGGCTCTAGCTTTCTTGATGATAAGTAACCAATAGCAATTTCAGCAATGGTTTACTATTACTCCATGTACTCCTAAGTAAATAATTTCTGATTGGAGATGTTCGATTTCTCCTGTCTTTGGATTAGTGGCTTTGAATTAACTTTTCCTTCTAAATAAAACATGTAATATAACATACATCAGATAGGGTTTTGAGAGCAGACATTCAGGTGAAGAATCAGCATTTGAACAAAATGTAATCTGTATATGACATCATATTTTACGCTAAACTACAAACCCATGCTCTCTCTTTTGGAAGAATGGTTTTCACTTCCACACAGGTGTTTTAGGGACTATATCAGAGAATAAGTAAACTGTTCACTATCAAGTCGTTTCTCTCTAAATGAGATTTCCTCCCTCCTGGAAGTTAGGATGATTGATGAAATGAACCCTTTTCAGTTCTTCTGGGAGGAAGAAGGAAAGCTCAGGGCAGCTCTTCCGTAATAGGGCAATGCTCCTGGCTGGGGTGCTATTTGCAGCATAAATGATGACTGGTTTCTGTAGTGGTTCTGAAGCAAGGATGAGGTCTTGTTTCCTTTTAGCCGTCTGTATCAACCTCCACACCAGGGCCACAAAATGTGGAGGAATATACATATTGCAGAGTTGGGGATACTCTATTATTTACTTCTCCTGAGGAGAATCATCTATCAAATTCAACCCATTTGTACTGGGGATTTATTACTCCTTCTTATTTTCTTATATGAGGATTAATGACTGAGGAAAAGTCTCCTTAAATAATGGACACACACACACACCTTTTCCGTTTATTAAAACAATGGTTGTTATTCCCTGAATACAGTACTGCTTTAACAAGATCCTTGAGCAGAAATTTCCAAACTTCTACCAAGTGCTTTGGTTTTGGTTGAAGGGTCTCTTCTGTTGCTTTCCTTTTTTTCCACCCCTTTTTATTTTTGTTCCCTTCCCTTTTTCTCCTTTTCCATTCCTTCTCTCCTTCTCATCTCAGCTATTCCTTTTTTTTTTCAACGAAGTCATAATGTTTGAACCATTAAACTCACTGCTGAAGATTATAAATTAATTGTGGTAATGTATATAATGAAGTATATAAATACTCTAAGACTTGACAGGAGAAGAATAGCTCCTAGAAGAAAAATAAGAGGAGCTAGTGGCCAGGGAATGCTCACCTTTGCCTGCAGTTTGAGTCTGTCCCTCTTCATCCAGCGGATCCTAACTCTTGGAATAAGAGAGTAAACTGGATGCTTCCTTTGCTTTGACCTTTATCTGTATTTACATACCTAGTATGTCTTGAATTCATCTTGTTATTTTGAATACAGTTTCTAATGTATCAAATCTGAAATAATAAACGAAGTCACAGCTGCCTAGCCTTATTGTCATTTCTCAGTGGAATGGTTGGGCAATGCAAGTTGATATTCTCAGAAAATATGCAAAATCTGTGTAGAATATTCTACAAGGGCAATTGGCTGATTAAAACTTCTGTAATGGTGGAAAAGTCACAAAGTTTCAGATCCAGAGGCAAATAATCATAGGAGTGGCACAGCAAGACCTGACCCTACACCTCCTGATGATTTCTTTGCCTTTATTGTTTGTGTTGCCTCATTGTATTGTTGACACACTGACTCCTGATGCAACCTTTTGTGCATTAGAAGAGTCTTCCATTTTCATCACTCAAAAATAAATTCTCAAGCCTTCTTATACAACATAACAAATAGAAAGCATTATTAATATTCTAGATCTTTCACTCCACACACTGCAGCCAAAACAATCATGCTGAGGCCCAGAAATTTACATTTGAAACTCCATCACTGATACAGACACACAAGATGTTTGAAACCCACTGCCACATATTCTCCTAAAAAATATCATATGATTTCATAATGATGCCTGCCAAATATCTGTTGTATGTCTTCCTAGTGTATGTTTCCCTAGTAAAAATACGTCTTTTCCCTTCTTTGATCTATTGTTCAGTATCTTGCTGATTGTTGGACAACTGAATCACAGATTAGCTTTCCTGTGATTTTTTTTTATTTTTATTAATTACACTTTAGTCAATTTGTATCCGACCATAAGCCCCTCCCTCCTCCATCCCTATCCCACTCTCCCACCTCCTTCTTCACGCATGCCCCTCCCCAAGTCCACTGATAGGGGAGGTCCTCCTCTCCTTCTTTCTTATCTTAGTCTATCAGATCTCATCAGGAGTGCCTGCACTGTCATCTTCTGTGGCCTGGTAAGGCTGCTCCCCCCTCAGGGGGAGGTGATCAAAGAGCAGGTCAATCAGATTATGTCAGAGGCAGTCTCTCTTCCCATTACTATGTAACCCACTTGGACACTAAACTGCCATGGGCTACATCTGTGTAGGGGTTCTAGGTTATCTCCATGCATGGTACTTGGTTGGAGAATGAATCTCTGGGAAGACCCCAGTGTACAAATTTCTGGTTCTGTTGCTCTTCTTGTGGAGTTCCTGTCCTCTCCAGATCTTACTATTTCCCACTTCTTTCATAAGATTCCGTGCACATTGCCCAAAAGTTGTCCATAAGTCTCAGCATCTGCTTTGATAGTCTGCAGGGCAGAGGCTTTCAGAGGCCCTCTGTGGCGGGTTTCTAGCTTGTTTCCCATTTTCTTCTTCTTATGTTCTTTCTCTTTTCCTTTTGGGATGGGGATTGAGCATTTTAGTCAGGGTCCTCTCTCTTGATTAGTTTCTTTAGATGTACAGATTTTAGTAGGTTTATCCTATATTACCTGTCTATATGAGTGAATATATACCGTGTGTGTTTTTTTGCTTCTGTGACAGCTCACTCTGGATGATCCTTTCCAGTTCCCATCATTTACCTGCACATTTCATGATTTCCTCATTTTTCATTGCAGAGTAATACTCCATTGTATAGATGTATGACAATTTCTGCATCCATTCTTCAGTTGAGGGGCATTTGGGCTGTTTCCAGCTTCTGGCTATTACATTTTACAATAAAGATGCTACAAACATGGTTGAGCAAATGTCCTTATTATGTACTTGAGCATCTTTTGGATATATGCCTAGGAGTGGTATAGCTGGATCTTGAGGAAGCACTATTCCTAGTTGTCTGAGAGAGCACCAGATTGATATCCAGAGTGGTTGTACAAGTTTACATTCCCACCAGCATTGGACGAGGGTTCCCATTTCTCCACAACCTCTCCAGCATGTGTTGTCACTCGAGTTTTTCGTCTTGGCCATTCTGATGGATGTAAGGTGATATCTCAGGGTCGTTTTGATTTGCATTTCCCTGATGGCTAATGAGGTTGAGCATTTCTTTAAGTGTTTCTCTGCCATTCAATATTCCTCTGTCGAGAATTCTCTGTTTAGCTCTGTTCCCCATTTTTTAATTGGATTACTTGCTTTGCTGCTTTTCAGCTTCTTTAGTTTTTTGTATATACTGTATATTAGTCCTCTGTCAGATAAAGGGTTAGTGAAGATTCTTTCCCAATCTGTAGGCAGTCGTTTTGTTTTGATGACGGTGTCCTTTGCTTTACAGAAGCTTTTCAGTTTCATGAGGTCCCATTTATTGATTGTTGCTCTTAGAGTCTGTGATTTTTTTGGACAACTGAATCACAGATTAGCATTCCTGTGAGGCTGTTGTTTAAGCATAAGCCAATGGTCAAACTTTCTCTCACTTTATTTTCCTTTATATGAAAAAAGATGCTTCAGACTCCGGGTGTGGCATATGTAGCCCATTATAATGAGTTCTATGTATTCACTCATTCTTTTTTTTTTTTGTCATAAACAAAGTACCATCTATCTGAGTTCATTAGGTCCTTCTCTGTTCATATACTTTTTTTTATCTTTTGTTTTCATGCAGTT
The DNA here is from genome assembly GCF_907164565.1 of Psammomys obesus. Lineage (NCBI taxonomy): Eukaryota > Metazoa > Chordata > Mammalia > Rodentia > Muridae > Psammomys > Psammomys obesus. The sequence goes on along the minus strand of NW_026596117.1, from coordinate 8,840,469 downwards.
ATAATGGATAGGAGTATTTTTAAAAATATTATCTTCTTTTTTATCTTCCAGAAGAGGCTCACTAACTCAAAAATGTAATGTCATTCACTAAAAAAACCTTTACCAGAGTCAAGGAAACGTCAGTAAAAATCCCTTGAATTTTCAGGATTGTTAGCTAAATAAATGTCTTTTATTTAGAAAGCTATATAGTGTTATGTATTTTATTCTTTTTTCATGGAATATGTATCACAGTTTATATTATTCAATTATATATTAAAATAAAAGCTAATGTATTACTTGTTTCTGAAAATCCTTTTGAATTTATATTTTCCATCAGTGGCACTGTTGCTTATAGGTGCCTCCTCTTCATTGCCATAATATTCTATACATGCAACTAAATAATATTTCTAACTCTTCTATAAAGTTTTATAGTATTGTTGTGGATGTAAACATATTTTTGATTTGATCCAAGGTGTAAGATATGGGGCTGATTCAGACTGTCCACAGCAGCAAACTATGTATGTGGGCTCTGAGAGGGGCCCTTTCCAACTGCAGATAGTTTAAATCTGGATAAGGAATAAAAGCCAGAGCCCAGAAAGTGTTGAGGAGCTCCAAGAAAGAAGAATGCTGCTGGTGTTCACCTCTGCTGCCTCTAGTGTGGTTGATGGACTGTAACAAAAAGAAATTGGAGATACCCTGAAACGAGGACTGAACTTGCCCCAAGGAACCTGGGTACCCTAGCTAGCAGGAAGTAGCTAAAAGAACTATGCCCACTCTCCCCACTAATGTTCTTTCTCTACTACCTGCCATTAGAGTGTTGGAAAGGACTGGGGTGCAGTAAGGAGATAGAGGCATAAAAATGTAAATAAAATAGAGCTAAAAAGTAACACCGACTTCCATAAGACTCCCTGCCCTCTGCCTAAAGTTTGGCTATGAGTCTCAGCATCTGCTTCAATATCTTGCTGGGTGAAGTCTTTCAGAGGCCCACTGTGGAAGGCTTCTGTCCTGTTCCCTGTCTTCTCCCACTTATGATGTCCATCTCACTTGCCTTTCTGAATGAGGATTAAGCATCTTTCCTTAGGTTTTCCCTGTTGTTTAGCTTCCCTAGGACTATAGATCTTAGTATGTTTATCCTACATTATATAGCTAATATCAGTTTATAACTGATGATATACCATGTGTGCCTCTGTGATACCACACTCAGGATGGTCTTTTCTAGTTTCATCCATTTGCCTGCAAATTTCATGATTTTCTTGTTTATAATTGCTGAGTAGTATTCCATTGTGTAAATGTACCATAGTTTCAGTATCTATTCTTCAGTTGAGGGACATCTAGGTTGTTTCCACATTTTGGCTATTATGAATAGAGATGCTATGATCATATTTGAGCAAATGCTTTTAGTTATATGCCCAGGAGTGATATAGCTAGATCTGAGGTAACACTATTCCCAATTTTCTGAGAAAGTACAAGACTGATTTCCAAAGTAGTTGTACAAGTTTACTTTCCCACCAGCAATGGAGGAGGGTTCCCCTTTCTCCACAACCTTTCTAGCATATGTTGTCACTTGAGTTTTTAATCTTAGCCATTTTGATGGGTGTAAGATAGAATCTCAGGGTCATTTTGATTTGCATTTCCCTGATAACTAAGGATGTTAAGCATTTATTTAAGTGCTTCTCCACTATTCAATATTCTGTTGAGAATTCTGTGTTTAGTTCTGTACCCCGTTTTTAATTGGATTACTTGGTTTGTTGTTTTTTAACTCCTGGAGTTCTTTATATATTCTGTACATTAACCCTCTGTCAAATGTAGGGGTAGATAGAAAGATCTGGAGGAGACAAGAGCTCCACAAGGAGACCAACAGAACCAAAATAATCTGGGCCCAGGAGGGCCTGCAGAGACTGATGAATCAACCAAGGACCATGCATGGAGTGAACCTAGACTGTATGCTCAGATGTAACTCTGGGCAGCTCAGTCTCCAGCTTCCCTAGTAAGGGGAGCAGGGGCAATAACAGGTATGAACTTGGTTGCCTGCTCTTTGATCACTACTCCTGGTGAGGTAGCCTTTTTTCGGCCACAGAAAGAGAGGATCTGGACAGTCTTGATGAGACCTGATAAGCTAGGGTCAAATAGAAAGAGAGGAGGACCTCCCCTATCAGTTGACTAGGGAAGGGACATAGAGGTGAAAGAAGGAGGGAGGGTGAGAGCAGAAGGAGATAAGGGAAGATGCTACAGTTAGGATACAAAGTGAATAAACTGTATAAATAATAATAATAATGAAGTAATAAAAACACAGTATTATGAGTATATGCTTCGGACAGCAACTCTCTCCCTAAACTTTAAAAGGCCTAGCAAATAGTGGACACAAGCAGCACTTTGAGAATAATTAATTAGTATAGAAATACTAATGTTTATCTTGCAAACAACAGCTCTTTGAAGACTGCTTCATAAGTAATCACTATGGAGCAGCAATTTCTTCTACTTCTTACTATGTATAGGCAATACTATGTTATAATTCTCATTTTAAGGTGAAAAAGAGGGAACATGAAGAGTTTAAAGAAGGATGTTCCAGAGTAATTTGAAATGTGGCAAAGCCATGTTTTGAATCCATGTCTGTCTCTATGGCTAAATCTTTCCTATGATACTTTGCATAGACTTCTATGATGCACAAATGGTCTTTTCCCTTAGAGACTTGGCACTCCTGATAATGTTATGGTTCTGGTAAGAATGGACACATCACCCAAATCAAAGGTTACATGACTACTGTTATGTCTCCAACCTTCCATCGCTGCTTCTTCGATGTGTCCACTGCACAATCAGTGCCTGTTGCCTGGCTACTGAGCATCTCTTTGCTGCAACCCTACCTGCAACCAGGATACCACATTCCAACACATTGCGGTAAACTGGACCACATCTCTGCAACCTCAGCCACTGATAAACAGTTTGCTGATTTCTTTCTTTCTTTCTTTCTTTCTTTCTTTCTTTCTTTCTTTCTTTCTTTCTTTCTTTCTTTCCTCGGGATTAAACTTTGTTTAGGTCAGCTTCTCAGTCTCAGTTTAACAAGGCTTTCTCTTTCAGATTTCTTTCCTGATGGACAATATGATTTTTCTATGGCTTAAATGTTACAGTCATGATGGGCTTAACACCTAACTGATGGTAGGGGGTAGAACTTAGAATATAAGGTGATGAAACATTACAAAAGAGTTGTAAGTGAGTGTTAAGAAAATTTAGAGAAGCAGCTATTTGGTTTGGTCCCTGAGAGTGTTGTAGACATATATATATATATATATATATATATATATATATATATATATATATATGCATACATATACATATATGTATGTATATGACTAAAGTTAGACTAACTGAAAATTCATTATATATATATACATATATATCAAATTTATTCTTTTCTTTTCAGTCTAATTTTATACATTCAGGTTGCTTAACTCTCGAAAAAGTTAAATTACAGCCGTGCTAATATATTTTAAAGTTGTTTATTTTTTTAAATTACTTCCAAATACGTTCTATGAAGCTATTATTACCAAAATACAAAAAGCAGACAGGGGACACACACATAATTCTAGGCCAATGAAAGTAGATTAAAAAAAAAAATCCCCAAGACAGTTTCAACAAACTAAAAGAGCCAGTAAACAAAGAACAGTATTCACTGAAATGGAGTAAGATTCATTTCATGGTTACAAGTATGGCTCAACACATAGTCAATAAATGAACCAGGGACAAAAGACATTTGATCGGGACCAATATCTGTTCATTATAAATAGTGACGTTTGAGGGAAAGAAGGAATGTATCTCAGTTCTTCAATGGCCATTTGTAACAAGCTGAGATCTAATGTCATACTGAAAGGAAAAAAGCTGAATGATTTTTTCATAAATAACTGAATCAAGTCAATGATGCCTTTTTTCCGTACTTTATTCAGCACAATACTGAAATTTATAGACAAAGAAATTAGTTCAGAGAAAGAAATAAGAGGGGTAGATACTAAAAAAAAAAAAAAAAAAAGATGTCAAATTGATTCCATTTGCTGCAAAGACCATGATCCTATTTGTGCACAGGCATCCTCTAAGATGCCATCGAGATCTATTGGAATTACTTAAACGTTTCTGAAAATTATGTAATGCAAAATTAACATATAAATCAGGAACACTGTAATATGCCAATATTAATTCCTTAAACGCTAAGCTATTCAGCAATTCCATTTATAATAACAAAGTACAATGCCTGAAATACTTTTAAACAAAGAAGTAAAAAACATCAGCAATAAAACTACTGATCTTTTTATTTAATAACTGAAGAGAACATGCAAACAAACAAACACTGTGAAAAAGTACAGCATGGGTATGGATTGGAAAAAAAATCAGCATTGGTAAATATTCACATGATGCAAAACAGTCTATGGATTCAAGACAATATCTTTTAAATACTAGTAACATTCTTCAAAGATCTGTATAACCCCCCAAAAGTCCAAATAACTTAAACATTCTTGAATAAAAAGAACAAAGCCTGAGTGATTATGCTGTCTGACTTCAATATATGCTGCATAGACGCAGCAATCCACACAGCATTCTTTAGCATAAAACAGACAAAGACTGACAGAACAAAGCAGAAAGCTAGAAGCAACCTACACATTTCCAGTCCAAAGATTTTCATAATAGTGCAAAAGAAAATGTGCATCAGAGAATAGGCAGCCTTTTCAGTAAATGGTGTAAGCAGATTTTAACATCCACAGGAGGAAGAATGTAATTAGACTCCTATTTCTCACAAGCTGCAACAAAAAAACCATCAAAATTGATTAAAGACTTAACTCTAATGATTATAGAGATTATGAAAATATTAGAAGCAAAACATGAGAGATACTTCAAAGTAGAGTAATGGGCAAAGGCATTTTAAAACACACTAAAAACAGAGGAAACAAAACAAAAAAACACATGAGTGGCAATTCAACAAATTAAAATTGTTCTTCAGCACACCAAAATTGACAGAGTGAGTAGATTCAGAACATAAACAATTAATATGCAATAAAATATAACTAATAAATCTCCAATAGCTAGTTATTGCAAAAACTCCAGAAATGTAATAGATAGCAAAATAATTCAATTAAAAATGGACAATCATCAGAACAAAACAACATCCTACAGATTGGGAAAGGATCTTCACTAATCTTATATCTGACAGAGGGCTAATATCCAGAATATAGAAAGAACTAAAGAAGTGAAATAGCAACAAATCAAGTAATCTAATTAAAAAAAATGGAGTGCAAAGCTAAACAGAGAATTCTCTGTAGAGGAATATAGAATGGCAGAGAAACACTTAAAGAAATATTCAACATCCTTAGTCATCAGGGGAATGCAAATCAAAACGACCCTGAGATTTCACCTTATACCCATCAGAATGGCTAAGATTAAAAACTCAAGTGTCAATACATGCTGGAGAGGATGTGAAGAAAGGAGAAGCCTCTTCCATTGCTGGTGGGAATGTAAACTTTTACAAGCACTTTGGAAATCAATCTGGCACTTTCTCAGACAATTAGGAATAGTGCTTCCCTAAGATCCAGCTATAACACTCCTAGGCATATATTCAAAGATGCTCAAATATACAACAAGGACATTTGTTCAACTATGTTCATAGCAGCTTTATACATAATAGCCAGAACCTGGAAACAATCCAGATGCCCCTCAACTGAGGAATGGATACAGAAATTGTAGTACACTTACACAATGGAATACTCCTCAGCAATTAAAAGCAAGAAAATTATAAAATTTGCAGGCAAATGGTGGGATCTAGAAAAATCACCCTGAGTGAGGTATCTCAGAAGCAGAAAGACATGGTAAATACCCACTTAAAAGTGGATATTAGATATATAATATAGGATAAACATCTTAAAATCTATACACCTAAAGAAGCTAAGCAAAAAGGAGGACCCTGGGCGATATGATCAGTCCTCACTCAGAAAGACAAACAGGATAGACCTTGAAAGAACGAGAAAACATTCCAGGAGAGGAGCCTACCACAGAGGGGCTTTGAAAGACTCTACCCTACAGGGTATCAAAGCGGATGCTGCAGAGGGCAAGATGGCAGCGCCGGGAAGACTCTCGTTCTGACCAGCAGCACAGCAGGATCAGCACAGTGACCAGCAGTCAGAAGCTGAGACTCATAACCAAACTGAGCAGAGTGCAGGGAATCTTATGAAAGAAGGGGCAGATAGTAAGACCTGGAGAGGACAGGAGCTACACAAGGAGAGCAACAGAATAAAAAATCTGGGCCCAGGGGTCTTTTCTGAGACTGATAATCCAACAAAGGTGCGTTCGTGGAGTTAACCTAGAACCCTTGTACAGATGTAACCCAGGGCAGCTCAGTATCCAAGTGGGTTCCATAGAAAGGGAAACAGGGACTGTCTCTGACATGAACTCAGTGGCTGGCTCTTTGATCACCTCTCTCTGAGGAGGGAGCAGCCTTATGTGACCACAGAGGAAGACAATGCTGCCAGTCCTGATGAGCCCTGATAGGCCAGGGTCAGATGGAAGAGGAGGAGGAGGAACTCCCCTATCAGTGGAGTGGAGAGGTGCAGGGAGAAGGTAAAGGAGGAGGGATGGCATTGAGAGGGAATGAGGGAGGGGATACAGCTGGGATAGAAAGCGAATAAACTGTAATTAATATAAAAATCTAAAAATAAAACAAAAAAAACATAGAAAAAATTTCAGGTGATACTCAAACCACAATTACTGGTTTTAAATATTTTTTAAAGATTTTGGTTTAAAAATGTACTTGTTTGTGTTTGTCCATGTGAGTTTAAGTATGCCAGGTGCATCCAGGTGACCACAGAGGCCTGAAAAAGGCATTAGACCCTCGGAAGCTAGAGTTGCAGGTGGATTGGAGCCACCATATGAGTGCTCAGAACATAATCTTCAAGAGCAGCAGTGTGCTTAATTACTGAGCTGTTTCTGGAGTCCCTAAAAAAAATAAAACAAATAAACCAAAACAAACAAACATAAAAACTTTTTCCAACCATCAGGGGAAACGTTGGTCAAGTCCACAAATGAAATCTGGAATGAATCATTAGAGTAATCCCTAACCGTAGTATTAAGATTTGTCTCCTAAGCTTTGCTTTCGAGACAAGGATCTAGGGTAAGTAGGATGTGCATGGCTTTCTTTCTTCTCCTTGTTTTCAAAATAAAATCCTTTCCAGGTTTGAGAGGTACTCTTAGGCTGTTTTTAAAAGATAGTCTCACTGAAGTACAAAACCAAACATCAGCAAATTTCACATTTCAGTACAAAAGGTAACAAACCTGGAACACTAACAACCTTAACTGCTCAGACGAGTTCTCCTCTACAGCAATATCTCAGGGGTGAGGGGAGAGAAACTAACCCAAGCCATCAACACCATTACATATATGGCACAGAAAAGTATGCTTAATTTCTCATTCCATAATATCTGCTTTTGGGTGGATTAAATTTTATCTAAGTCATTTCCTTTCTGCAAGATTGAATGCCTACTATTGAAACTTTAATTTGTACCTTGAGATAGCTCTATGTTCTTCTTTCTAGTTGCCATATTCATGCAAACATTTAAGGGGAGAGAATAGTAAGTTTCTGAGGAGATAACTTTGATCCTAGTGTATGCTTTGGATAATAAAGATTCTAAAATTAACAGTCTTTTAAAGTTAATATTCCAGGCCATTCAAAACTGTACTATCACACAATTCCCTGATATCTTACATATTTGCATTCTAATTAAGGTAATCTCTACAGAGAGTAACAATACTTACTGCCATATCACTCTGTCAGCCTGGGATGGTCACCTTACTTTTCTATAGCATGCATCTTTTTAACTTTAAAAAAAAATCCAAGTGTCTATTGGTTGTTCTGTCAGCACTTACTCTTCCCTGTTCCTTTAAAATAACTCTCTCTTCTTATTTAAGAAACATGGATCAGTGTGTTTTTCAGCCATCATTAGAGAGCCTTCCTCCTGAAGCAGGTGGGAACAAATAAAAAGACCTACAGTCAGACATTATGCAGAGAGACAGACAGAGAGACAGAGGCAGCCAGAAAGAGGGAGGGAAAGAGGGAGAGAAGGAGGGATACAGGGAGGAAGGGAAAGAGAGATAGATAGAGGAAAGGAAGGAGAGATATAGGGAGGGAAGGCAGAGAGAGAAAGGAAGGGGTGCCTTGGAACTCATAGCTTTAAAAGGGATATCTCCATAAAGCCCTTCTGCTCAATGCTCAGGGAACCCCATAACAGACAAAGAAAAAGGAGTGTAAGAGTCAGTGTGGATGGAGAACAGTCCCTCTAAATCATCTGGGAAAAGCGCTTATGAAGCCACAGAGACTGCAGCAGCAAGTACAGGTACTGTAGGGATCACGTCAGCTTAGCATTTTTATGGCACTCCTGAGTGCGTGGACAGTGGGTGTCTGATTCTCATGCCTTTTCTGGACTCTCTAACTTCTGCCGGGTTGGCCTATCCAACTTTGAAGTAATGGTTTTTCTTTTATCTCATTATATTTTTATTTTGCTATGTTGTTATCTCGTAGAAACTTGTTGTATTCTAATGAGATTCAGAAAGTGAGTAGATCTGGGTGGGAGAGAAGGTGGGAAGGATCTCGAAGGAGTAGAGGGAGTAGGAACTGCAACTGAGATATATTGTGTGAGAAAAGTATCTATTTACAATAAAAGGGGGAAGAAGAAACAGTGGTTTGGTTTTTTTAAAATAATAATGTGGCTTCCATCCCAGCAGTAGTGATGCAGTGCACGCACCCATCCTCATTAGCGCAGTAACTTGCTCAGAACATCTACCAGCATAGACAGCTCTCTGGACTGTGAGAGTGAGCACAGTCTGCAATTCCGCAGCTACTGCTGACATGTGCCTGAGTAGGTGAGCACCGCAGTGAGGGGAGCAGGTATGAAGGATCTCGAAGAGCTAGAATCCTGATGGCTTTTTGTACCACTGGTGTTGGTATAATATTTTTTTTTGGAATGTATACACCTCACCCTTGTTCATTCAAAGGCTGATTTCTCTCCCCCACTATCTGGTTTCAATCTGGACATTGCATTGTGATAGTTATTCTAAGCATCACCTGTCTCAAGTTTGTGTGAACAGGCCACCATTTGTTCTCTAAATTGTCAGTTAAAACAACCAGCCACAATGTTGAGCAAAGGAGAGGATACTGTGGGTGGGTGGAGCATCCTGGTTCAGAGTGGGAGGAAAAGAAGGAAGCAGGAGGAGAGGAAGGACTAGAAGGGAGAGAGTTAGGAGCTGGAGGAGAGAGAGGAACAGGAGCTGGGAGAGGAGAAGCTGGAAGACAGGGCTTTGAACGACATGGAGAATGAACTGGATCTAAGATATTACTAAAAGCAAGCATAATGGGTGAATCTGTATGGTAGAAAAATATGCAGGCTTGGAGGTTTAGGATGAAGTAACTGTTGCCCAGCACTGTGTTCTAGTTTAACTAAATAAATCCTAGTCTCTGTGTTGTGATTTGGTTAAATAGCTGTTTAGGATTAATCTTAGCTTTACTAAAAGATATATCAATAGTAAATACTAATGGCAAAATAAAACACACATAGTCAAACTTTTTCTAGCATCACATCTTCGCCTTGACTTTTCTATCATCAGAATCAACAAATAGCCTTTTACTTCATGTACAAGCTGTGTTCCCTTACTTGTCATGGGAAGAATATTATTTATGACACAGAGTATAAAGCACCTGGAATGCAGGTTCACTTGACTTATTTTCCTGCCACATCTTTCCTCATCTACCAGTTTGAGAGGGTAATCTGCAATAACTAACAATGATGTTAAATTCATTATAAAACACTGATTTAATGTCCATAATTACAAAATATGCATCTATAGGCATAGTAACAGTTTTCTCTTTAAAACAGTTGCAACGAATTTTTTAAAATTTCATATTTATTAAATATGAATATTATCAACAAAGTAACTGTTAAAATTATGAGCTTTATTTTAAATGCAATGGTGTAATAATATGTCTCATTGATAATAGACTATCTGATGAACCTGAAATTCATCAATATTGATTTTACCTGGTCTCACTATGATTTCTTTAAAGGATTTTTTTTCAAGTGTAATTTTTTTTATTAATTACACTTTATTCATTTTGTATCCCCCCATAAGCCCCTCCTTTCTCCCCTCCCGATCCTACCCTCCCTCCCCTTTCTGCATGCATGCCACTCCCCAAGTCCACTGATAGAGGAGGTTCTCCTCTTCTTTCTGATCTTAGTCTATCAGTTCTCATCAAAAGTGGCTGCATTGTCCTCTACTGTGGCCTGGTAAGGCTGCTCCCCCCTCAGAGGGAAGTAATCAATGAGCAGGCCAATCAGATTATGTCAGAGGCAGTCCCTCTTCCCATTACTATGTAACCCACTTGGACACTGAACTGCCATGGGCTACACCTGTGCAGGGGTTCCAGGTCATCTCCACAAATAGTCCTTGGTTGGAGTATGAGTCTCTGGGAAGTTCCCTGTGTTCAAATTATCTTGTTCTGCTGCTCTCCTTGTGGAGTTCCCATCCCCTCCAGCTCTTACTATTTCCC
>NW_026596117.1:8770824-8814920 GCF_907164565.1 Psammomys obesus | reverse complement strand
GGGAAATAGTAAGAGCTGGAGGGGATGGGAACTCCACAAGGAGAGCAACAGAACAAGATAATTTGAACACAGGGAACTTCCCAGAGACTCATACTCCAACCAAGGACTATTTGTGGAGATGACCTGGAATCCCTGCACAGGTGTAGCCCATGGCAGTTCAGTGTCCAAGTGGGTTACATAGTAATGGGAAGAGGGACTGCCTCTGACATAATCTGATTGGCCTGCTCGTTGATCACTTCCCTCTGAGGGGGGAGCAGCCTTACCAGGCCACAGTAGAGGACAATGCAGCCACTTTTGATGAGAACTGATAGACTAAGATCAGAAAGAAGGAGAGGAGAACCTCCCCTATCAGTGGACTTGGGGAGTGGCATGCATGCAGAAAGGGGAGGGAGGGTGGGATTGGGAGGGGAGAAAGGAGGGGCTTATGGGGGGATACAAAATGAATAAAGTGTAATTAATAAAAAAATGAAAAATTAATATAAAAGAAAAAAATTCTGCCTCTCACAATTGGCTGGGTCTTCCCACATCAATTCACAATCAAGACAATTTTAGGGTGTGGTTTTACAGCCTCTAAACCCAGCCTTTGGTAGACAAGAGCCAGGTAGATATCTTGTGAGTTAGAGGTCAGCCTTCTCTACAAAGTGAGTTGTAGAACAGCCTAAGCTACATAGTGAGATTGTACACACACACGCAGACACACACACGCACACACGCACACACACACACGCAGACATATACATATACATATATATCAAGATTACCCCTCATTGTTTGCTGTAGGCAAACCTGATGTAGATAATTCTTTATTAAGATTCCCTTACCAAGTACTTCTACATTATGTCAAGATGAGAGACATGATAACCAGAACATCATGCAAGCTTGATAACTTGAGAGTTTTATCCACTGAACCATACCATCAACTGAGAATAAACATAAAATAAACATAAAAATATAAAATGCCACTTAGGAGAGATGGCTTCCCCCATCTTCTGCGTAGTGCAAGACAGCTGACCAGGTGGAATGAGATCTGGAGAATTGGTGAACTGAACAACTCAGCTACCACCCAGGCCCAAATCTAGGGCTTTGAGCTGACCCACCCCAACATGTACCCCCAACTAAGAGCCACTGGAGCACATGAAGGGGCTGGGCCTGCACATCCAAAGCTACAAGGTTTCTATGACTCAAAACAACAGTAGGATATCTCAGAGGAGTCTCTGTGAGGACTCATTATTTATTATTTAGCAGAAGCCAGAGGCCCTGAAACAGACTAATGACTCATTGCAATTAACGCTTACAGGTAAAGCTGCATGGACAAAAAGGTATTTTGTGTGCCATACCATGACATACTGCAGCTTCCATAGCAAGATTTTATTTTGTTTGTTTGTTTGGTTTCATTTTAATTTTGTATTTTCTTTTGAGAGGATTTACAAAGGTGAGTGGTGAATATGTAAGGACTTGGAAATTAGTGGGATTGGGGTTCACAATGTGAAATTCATGAAGAATCAACGAAAATTTATAAAAGAAAAACTAATAAATGAGCAAAAGTTAAACATACTTGAATGACACCAATTAATAATGGACTTATCTCATGCTCTCATTTACACACACACACACACACACGCGCGCACACACACACACACACACACACACACACACACACACACTAGTACACACAGTAGATTCAAAGTAAACATTTTCCTCAGTGACCCGTAGAATATTCTGTAAAACAAACCACAAAGCAAGTTTTTAAAAAAACTACAAAATATAATAAATTGTTTCATGTGTTTTATTACATCATGTAAAACTAAAACTCAATAACAAAATGTAAGAGCTGGAAATTAGAAAGAAGTGTTCTGAAATGACAGACAATGAATGTGTCATGTCTGTTATAAACATGGATTCAAGCAGGCATGGTTAGCTGCACACGACCTGCAGAATGAAGCACGCTGAAGGAGCAGGACTCCTGTTGGTCCACCCTACTTGAGGAACTATTGCTAGATGCTGGTTGTCAATGGAAGGAGAATAAATGTTCCTTGGGGGACTGCCCATTGACACTCTATCTTGCCTCTGTAACTGGACTTACACACTTGCACATAGCAGCAGCTCCAAATAGACTCAGCGAGTCAAGAAAAGAATGAAAAGAGAGAAAGATGACAACACAGGACAAGGAAAAAAAAAGGTGGAAATGCTATGGGCCTCAGGTATTTGAAGGGAGAGAGTAAGAAATCAATATAACCAAGATACATTGTCTATACTGTAAATGTAACCGACCACTCATGGCTGGTGGGGCCATGTAACTAGAGGTGAGCCTACTACTACCATTTTCCTAAGCAAGGATGATTTCTGAATGTACTAAAATCCTTATATTCAGAGATTAGTTTAGCTATCACCCTTCTTCACAGAGGCTTCTTTTATGCAGCAAAGACTACTATAGAAATCTAATACTCGTCAAATGCAGAGAACAACTGATCGTGAAATGTCCATCCCAATGGATACATCGACAGTAAAATTTTCACACTTAACAATTAAGAAGATGGCTGAACTTCATTTTCATTAATTGGGTTTCCATTGTAAGGAGAACAGGGACTATTTCTGACACAAACTCAATGGCTGGGTCTTTGACCTCCCCACTCCCTAAGGAAGGAGCAGCTCTGCTAAGCCACAGAGGAGGACTTTGCAGCCAGTCCTGAAGATACCTGATAAAACAGGGTCAGATGAAAGTGGAGGAGGTCCTCCCCAATCAGTGGACTTGGAAAGGAGCAGGGAGGAGATGAGGGAGGGAGGGTGAGATTGGGAGGGAATGAGGGAACGTGATACAGCTGGGATACAGAGTTAATAAAATGTAACTAATAATAAAAATAAAGATTAAAAACATAACAGAATAAAGTCATTTTAAAGTAGAAAAAAAGAAGATGGCTGAAGAGAAGACTAAACACTAAAAGTACCAGAGGACCTGAACTCTACTCTAGGACAGTGTCTTATAACATTAGAAGAGGGCAAGAAATGGGAGAAATAGGAAATAGGAAAAGAGTGGATGTATCAGGGAGAAATGAAGAATAAATATGACCAAAACATGCTGAATGAAATTATCAATTAATTAGTTACATTTAAAAAATTATAATAATTGGTTTCAATAAAAATTTTGATAGTTTGCTAATAAATTACTTAATGATATGTTAGGAAATTTAAAATAAGCCATGCTCAACTGTAGTACAGATAAAATACAGATTATGGCAGAAATTATATAGTACATTGAAATTTATATAGTACATTGAATCAATTAAAGAGTTGCTTTTTAGAAAAAAAAAAAAAGAAAGATTAAGAAAACTTAAGCCAGCTATGACAATGAAAGGTGGAAGACACAAATTACTAAAATTAGGGATAAAAAAAAATGAAGAGGTTATAACAGATTCCAATAAAATTCAGAATTATTATCAAGTACCTTTAAAACACATTAAAAATAAAAACCAGAAGAAAAGTTCAACTTCTTAGACACGTATATTTTTAAAAAGTAAATCAAGAGAATACAGACAACTTAAAATATTTATACATGATAAGACTCCCAATAAAAGACTCTATCTAACAACATATCAAAGAAGATTCTGAGACTCATAACCAAATCTTTGGTAGAGTGCAGGGGATCATATGAAAGAAGGGGGAGTTAGTATGACCAGGAGAGGACAGGAGCTCCACAAGGACAAAATATATCAGGGCACAGGAGTCCTCTATGAGACTGTTTCTCCAACCAAGGACCCTGTATGGATAAAACCTAGAACCCCTGCTCGGGTGTAGCACCTGGTAGCTCAGTATCCAATTGGGTTCCCTAGTAAGGGAAACAGGAACTATTTCTGACATGAACCCAATGACTGGCTCCTTTACTCCTCCCTCCCCCCCTCTGAGGGAGGAACAGCCTTGCTAGGGAACAGAGGAGGACATTGCAGCCAGTCCTGAAGATATCTGATAAGCTAGGGTCAGATGGAAGGGGAAGAGGTCCTCCTCTATCAGTGGACTTGGAAAGGGACAGGGAGGAGATGAGTGAGGGAGGTTGGGAATGGGAAGCCCTCTGTGGCAGGCTCCTGTACTGTTTCCTGTTTTCTTCTACTTCGATGTTCATGTTCTTTGCCTTTATGTATGGGGTTTGAACACTTAGCTAGAGTAATCCTTTTTGATTCGTTTCTTCAGGTGTACAGATTTTAGTAGGTATATCCTATATTATATGTCTATTATCCAGTTATAAGTGAGTATATGCCCTGTGTGTCTTTTTTAAAATATTTTTTATTTTTAAATAATTTTATACATTCACTTGTATCCCCGAGTGTCTTTTTGCTTCTGGGATACCTCACTCAGGATGATCTTTTCCAGTTCCCACCATTTACCTACAAATTTCATGATTTCCTTGTTTTTTTATTGCTGAGTAACATTCCATTGTTGTAGATGTACCACAACTTCTGTATCGATTCATCAGTTGAGAGATATCTGGGTTGTTTCCAGGTTCTGGCTCTTACAAATAAAGCTGCTAAAAAAATGGTTGAGCAAATGTCCTTGTTGTGTACTTGAGCATCTTTTGGATATATGCCTAGGAGTGGTATAGCTGGATCTTGAGGAAGAGCTATTCTTATTTGTCTGAGAAAGTGCCAGATTGCTTTCCAGAGTGGTTGTACAAGTTTACATTCCCACCAGCAGTGGAGAAGGGTTCCTCTTTCTCCACAACCTTACTAGCATGTCTTACCAAAAGCAATCTACAGATTCAATGCAATTCCCATCAAATTACAAACACAATTCTTTATAGACCTTGAAAGAAAAAATTCTCAACTTCATGTGGAATAACAAGAAACCCAGCATTGCTAAAACAATCCTCTTCAATAAAAGATCTTCTAGAGGTATCTCCATCCCTGATCTCAAGCTGTACTATAGAGCAACAATAGTAAAAACTGCATGATACTGGCACAGAAACCAACTGGTAAATCAATGGAATCTAATAGAAGACCCTGAAATAAATCCCCACACTTATGGACACCTGATTTTAGACAAAGATGCCAAAACTATACAATGGAAAAATGACAGCATCTTCAACAAATGGTGCTGGTCTAACTGGTTTCTACATGTAGAAAAATGCAAATAGATCCATACTTATCACCCTGCACAAAACTAAAGTCCAAGTGGATCAAAGACTTCAATATAAAACCAGACACATTACACCTGTTAGAAGAAAAAGTGGGGAAAAGCCTTGAACTCGTTAGCACAGGAGACAACTTCCTGAACAGAACACCAACAGCTCAGGCTCTAAGAGCAACAATCAATAAATGGGACCTCATGAAATTGAAAAGCTTCTGTAAAGCAAAGGACACTGTCATCAGAACAAAACAACTGCCTGCAGATTGGGAAAGGACCTTTACCAAACCTATATCTGACAGAGGACTAATAGCCAGTATGTATAAATAACTCAAGAAGTCAAACAATAATATATCAAATAATCCATTTAAAAAATGGGGTACAGAGATAAACATAGAATTCTCAACAGAGGAATATTGAATTGCAGAGACACACTTAAAGAAATGCTCAACATCTTTAGTCATCAGGGAAATGCAAATTAAAATGACCCTGAGATTTCATCTTACACCCATCAGAATGGCTAAGATAAAAAACTCAAGAGACAACACATGCTGGAGAGGTTGTGGAGAAAGGGGAACCCTCCTCCACTGCTGGTGGGAATGTAAACTTGTACAACCACTCTGGAAAGCAATCTGGCGCTTTCTCAGACAACTGGGAATAGCGCTTCCTCGAGATCCAGCTATACCACTCCTAGGCATATACCCAAATGAGTCTCAGTATACAATAAGGACATTTGCTCAACTATGTTTGAAGCAACCTTATTTGTAATAGCCAGAAACTGGAAACAGCCCAGATGCTCCTCAGTGGAGGAATGAATGTACAAATTGTGGTATATCTACACAATGGAATATTACTCCAAGTGGCAACAGGGACTGTCTCTGACATGAGCTGATTGGCCTGCTCTTTGATCACCTACCCTGAAGAGGAGCAACCTTACCAGGCCACAGAGGAAGATAGCATAGCTACTCCTGATGAGACCTGATAGACTAGGATCAGAAAGAAGGAGAGGAAGAACTTCCCTATCAGTGGCCTTGGGGAGGGGCATGTGTGGAGAAGGGGGAGAGAGGGTGGGATTGGGAGCAGAGGAGGAAGGGGGTACAAAGTGAATAAAGTGTAATTAATAAAAAATTGAAATAAAAATGAAAAAATTATTTACATAAAAATAAAAAAGAAAGAAAGCTATAGGCCAATTTTTATAAAGAATGCAAAAGTTCCCCATAATATTCTTGGAAATGATAATCAAAACCACATTATGAAGATATATGTCATTACCAACATAATATCATTCCAGGGGTTAAGTTGATTCAACATAAGGAAAAAATAAATTTAATAAATCACATAAATAAATATAAGGGCAGAAATTTCATGATTGTCTCTATATGCAGAAAAGGACTTTCATGAACTTCAAGATCCTTTCATGATTAAAAAACCATGAAATAACTAGGAATGTAAGGAACATACTTCAGTATAATAGAAACTTTACATCACAAACATTTAGTACATTAAATAGGGAAAATGAAAGCATTTCCTCTATAAAGAGCAACTAGAAAAGGGTGCTCCCTTTCTCTGCTTTGCTTTGATGTAGTACTCAGATATTTGGTAGTGTCAATAAGAAAGAAGTAACCTGCCTACAAATGGAAGAAATCACTTTGTTCTTCTATGCTGACTACTTGATTTTATGCTTTAAAGGTCATAAAGTTTTCAGTAGCAAAGTCTTACAGCTCAGAAATACTTCTAGAAGAGCAGCAAGATAACAATTCCCATACAAAAATCAGTATTTTTTTTATGGCATAACAATCTCTCTGAGACAAATAGCATATCTGATTCACAATAGCATCACAAAAACAAAATGTTTAGGAATAAACCTGACTGAGGAGATATACATACTTACCAGTGAAAAACTGAAGACTCTGAAGAAAGAAATTGATGAAGGCACTAGAAGATGGAAATACTTCCCATTTACATAGATTGACAGAAAATAAATAATAATAGAATAATGGCTATATTACAAAAAGAAACACACAGATTCAACAGTCTTCATCAAAATTCCAATGACATTCTTAACAAAATATAAAAATATCTTATGATGAATATTAAATAAAAGTGAATATAAACCACTCTAAGAAGAAACAGCAATGCTTATATATCAAGGACCTAATCGCAAAAAAAAAAAAAAAAAAAAAAAAAAAAATCTGAGTCAGGGAATCACATCAATTGTGGGGATTGGATAAAGTCCTGAGAAAATATGTGTTATGGACATAAGCATGATCACATCAAACACCTCAGTGCCTCAGTCCCCTTGGAATGGCAGGTCCTTCTATTCTGAATATACATATTGACTCTCTGAACAAAGTATCATACATAGCTTCCTCCTCCAAGACTCAAACTTGAGATTGGTTCCTTACATAGGTGTGTTAACCCTTTTCTTCCTTTAGCTAAATATAATAAATTTGCCTCCTCATTCATCTGTATGAAATAAACCCACTTTCTTCTTTAGCTGGTTATAATAAACCTGCTCAGTTTCCATTCTGCTGGTGCTTCTCCATCAGACTGCACTGCCCACCAGAACCCAGCCTTTCTGTACATGTATCTGTCATTTCTTTATACCCTATTTACCCAGTCACTTTAATCTCAAAGAGATGCAGGTTACAGTAATCAATGTTCAATGTCTCATTATTTACAGTAGAAAATGTGGTGTGTATGTACAGTGATGTCATTTGCATTAAAAAAGAACGTAATAATGACATTTGTAGACATTCCATGAAGCTAGAGATCACTATGTGAAACAAGACAGAATCAGAAAGACAAAACTAAGTCTCCTCTTACATACAGAAACTACAGTGAATTTATTGTGTGCTTATGTATTGTGCATATCTGTACATATAAAAAGGAAGGACACACAAAGGAGTGAGAAGAGGTATGAAGAAAAAGAATGGTTGGGGCTTCAGAATAAGAGTGGTATGATGACAGAAGATGGACCTGGTGGAAGAAGGGTGATAACCAGCAAAGCAGTAGAAGGATTATATGTAGATACATACAGAGAAAGGACAAAGATCATATAATAGATCCAAAAGAAATTTGGGGAGATTTTTTTAATGGAATGTGACCAATATGTTTAGCACGTGCCTAATGAAACACATGCCTGATTACATTGTGTATGTCAGAGAAATACAGCTTTACTCTAAAAGCTGATTTCATGAATTAAAATATAAAGTAAAGAATTTGAAAAACTAAGTGCAAGAACACTGACTAAAAATAAATCAAACAGAGAATATGTAATACAGTTTTCTGTACAAAACAGAAGCCCATTCAGTTTCAGTGGTAGAGCTATAAGAAAAAAAAAAAAGACTCTGGAATGGCTATTTCATGGGAAGGCATTGGCTAGAGGTACAAATATCTAAAATAATCCTTTAGGAAGATGAGTCAGGTGTCTATTCTGTTTTCCATTCTGAGTGAGATTTAAGCATCTTCCCTAGGGTCCTCCTTGTTGTTAAGCTTGTTTAGGTCCATAGATTTCAGTATGTTTATCCTATATTATATAGCTAATATCCACTTATAAGTGAATACATACCATGTGTGTCTCTCTGCCTATCACAGAGCCTACATAAATGTCCCCTAAAAGACTCCACCCAGCAGGGGATCAAGCAGATGCAGAGACTCACAGCCAAACTTTGGGCAGAGTACAGGGAGTCTTATGGAAGAAGGGGGATATAGAAGGATCTCAAGGGGACAGGACTCACATAAGGAGACCAACAAAAGCAAAAAATAAAATAAAAAAACCTTGGCCAAGCAGGGATTGCAGACATTGATGCATCAACCAAAGACCATGCGTACACAGGGCCTATACACCTTGCTCAGATGTCGTCCGTAGACAGCCTGCGTCTCCATGTGGGTTCCCTAGTAAGAGGAGAAGAGACAGTCTCTGACAAAAATTCGTTTGCCTGTTTCTTGATTACTTCTCCCTGGTGGGAGGATCTAGCTAGCCCACAGAAGAAGAGGATTCAGGCAGTCCTGATGAGACCTGATAGGCTAGGGTCAGGCAGTAGGGGAGGACAACCTCTCCTATCAGTGTACTACATAATACTGATAGGGGAGGAAGAGGGAAGAAGGGTGAAAACTAGGAGATGGGGAGGGTACAACTGAGATACAAAGTGAATAAATTGTAAATAATAATAAAAGGGGAAAAAAGACATATGAGTCAGAAAGAGGTGAGGAAGTGTACTTCATAGACTGCAGTATTCCTTAGAGCTGTGTAGGTGTCTTTCCACAAAAAAAAAAAAAAGGTTATTCTCACAAAACTTGCTTACAAAATTATTTTGTCTGCATTTGTAACCTCCTAACAAGTCGTCACTGTTTGAAAAACCTGAGCCTTCAAGCACAATGGGCATTGTCTCTTTAGGAAGAAGGGTTAGCCCTTCATTTTTTTTTTTAATTTTCTTTTTCTTTTTTAAATTAATTACAGTTTATTCACTTTGTATTCCAGCTGTAGCCTCTTCACTCATACTCTCCCAATTCCACCCTCCCTTATCTCCTCCCATGCCCCTGTCTAAGTCCACTGATAGGGGAGGTCCTCATCCCCTTCCATGTGACCCAAGCCTATCAGGACTGACTGCATTGGCTTCCTCTGTGGCCTGGTAAGGCTGCTCTCCCCTCAGTGGGAGGTGTTCAAAGATCCAGCCACTGAGTTCATGTCAGAGACAGTCTCTGTTCCCCTTACTAGGGAACCCACTTGGATACTGAGCTGCCATGGGCAACATCTGAGCAGGGGTTCTAGCTTATCTCCATGCAATGTCTTTGATTGGAGTATCAGTTTCAGAATGATCCCTGGGCCCACATTTTTTGGTTCTGTTGTTCTGTTGTGGAGCTCCTGTCCCCTCCAGGTCTTTCTATCTCCCCTTTATTCATAAGATTCCCTGCACTCTGCCCAAAATATGGTTATGGACCTCAGCATCCGCTTTGATACACTGCTGGGTAGAGTCTTGCAGAGGCCCTCTGTGGTAGGCTTCTCTCCTGTTTCCTGTTTTCTCCCTCTTCTGATTTATGTCCTGTTTTCCTTTCTGAGTGAGGATTGTTCATGTTACCCAGGGTCCTCCTTCTTGCTTAGCTTCCTTAAGTGCACAGATTTTAGTATGTTTATCCTATATTATATATCTAATATCTACTTATAAGTGCGTATATACCATGTGTGTCTTTCTGCTTCTGGATACCTCACTCAGGATGATCTTTTTCTCATTCCTACAATTTGCCTGCAAATTTTATAATATTCTTTTTTTTTTTAAATTGCTGAGTCATATTCTATTGTGTAGGTGTACCACAATTTCTGTATCCATTCCTAAGTTGAGGGACATCTGGGTTATTTCTAGGTTCTGGCTATTACGAATAAAGCTTCTACAAACATGGTTGAACAAATGTCCTTTTAACTTGAGCATCTTCTGGATATATGCCTAGGAGTGGTATAACTGAATCTTGAGGAAGCACTATTCCTAATTGTCTGAGAAAGTGCCAGATTGATTTCAAGTGGTTGTACAAGTTTACATCCCCACCAGCAATGGAGGAGGCTTTCCCTTTCTCCACATCCTCTCCAGCATGTTTTATCACTTGAGTTTTTGATCTTAGCCATTCTGATGGGTGTAAGGTGAAATGTCAGGGTTGTTTTGATTTACATTTCCCTGTTGACTAAGGATGTTGAGCATTTCTTTAAGTGTTTCTCTGACATTCGATATTTCTCTGTTAAGAATTCTCTTTTTAGGTCTGTACCCCTCTTTTTGGTATTGTAACTAATCACTAATGTAGAGCAGAAGGTACTAAATATTTTCTTCCATGAAGCTAACTGGGCTTGTGAAGGTGAGTGTATATACCTGTATCCACACTAACCATCATTTGAACAGGAGACTTTAGCAGAGTTACAGTCAGTAAAATCTATGCTGGTGTTAAAGATAGGAAACCATCATTCTGTTGCTATTTAAATTTCATAGTTTAACTATCCTGGTCTCAATTTCATCCACTATGATTTGAAGGTCACAGCATGGTATCAGTTGAGAACTCTTCCTGGCAAGGCTGCAATTTAATTATTGACTTAGTGTCCAAAGGCCTCATTCTGAGCTCTTATTGTACCATTGTTAATTAGCTGTGTGACATTAACCAGAGCTCATAATTACTCAAGATATATTGAGTCCACAGAAAAATTGTGATTCAAGCAGCCATCTCAAGAAGAATGTGAGATAATGATGTAAAATGCTACCTAAAGATGAAGCATTATTTTAAGTATAAAATTGGTAAGGTTTCAAGTTTCAGAACCGGGTGAGGGAGGTGGACAGAAAGCAATCTTAAGGATAATCTTCTTATAAGATAATCTTTGACTCCATTATTTAACCAACACAAACTTCCAATTAAATGTGATTAAGCGATGAATAAGGAATTTATATCGTGAAGTCTAACTGAGAAAATATACCGATCTCTTTAAATAACATAGTCTACTAATACTTAAATCATGATAATTATTTCCTGCTCTTGTCTTTCACGGAGAATAAATGGCAATCATTCTCCATTTAATAACCTTTCATAATTACTTTTATATTATTATTACTGAGCTGCTGCTGTTAATGTTTGTAGTACTTAAAACAATAGCCTTGTGTGAATCTGCTATCCCTGCATGCAGAGTCCATTTACTTCCGTGCCTCCCTTCACAGCCCATGACTTCAAAGGGATGAGGAGAGCAGAGGGAGGCTGTGTTCCTTGTTAAGACTAAATAATTAATTGAGTAAATAAAATCAAGGCCAGGAAGAAAGGAACTAACTGCTGCTTATAAATGTTTACTTCGTTTGCTTTGATACCCATGAGTGTAGTTCTGTATAAAAACCTGGATACAGTTTGCAAGACAGTATGCTAATAAAGAGGGGGAAAAGCAAACAAGGAAACAAAAACTCTAATCTCTTTGGCCTTGGTTAGTGTTCCTCTGCTGATCACAAAGGATTCGAGGGGTGTTCTGAACTCTGCAGGTTTCAGTATTACCTGTGTTCTCTCCGATGTGGCTGCCTTAGAATTTTGCACATTACTCATCTCTTCTTTGAAAGTATTTATCATCTTCAGTTTTAACAGAACATTCCACTTTACTTTGACTTCTTTGTCTGCTAGCAATTTCCATCATTCTTAACAATGTAGTGCTTATTTAGATAATACAGTACATTAGGCTTTGTCAAACACGTTGTAAGGCATGGTTTATAACCTTGACAACAACAACAACAAAAAACGATTCAGGAAAACAGTTCTGGTATCTGTTTTCCTTGTTTTTCTGTCTTCAAAGACATAGGGAACCCTGTCCAGGATTAGCTTTATCCCTGAAGCTTCACAAGTATCCATTGTTTGCTTTCACTGAGGCTACACAATAGCTGAAATCCAAAGCGTAGCACTTATATACCATTAACATTTGTATTTGAAGGTTGTAATCATCATCAAAACCAAAAACAACAAAAGACAGTTTCCGTGATGTCCCTGGTATGTAAATTAGATCCAATGGGTGGGTCACATTAAGCACCCTTGAAACTGCAGGTGGATAGTTAATAGCAGTCAAAGCCTTAAAGAAAACGATAACACTGCAATCAATTCACTATTTTTAATTTGAGGCTTGCAATAACTCCAGGAAAATTAGAAAAGTAGCTTCTGATTCCACTAGAATATAGATCAGTAGATCAGCAGTTTCAGTCCCCCTGATCTTCTGAGGTAACCAATACTTCCAAGGGTAAATTACTGAGTTTATGTGAAAGGTCTTTTAGCTTCTACGGTTGACATTTGAGTTATGGACAAGTATATATGAAAATATCTGTGAACACTATGTTTATCTCACTGCAATTGCCTTTCACTATGGTTATATTTTGGGAGATAGGCAGAGAAATTTCACTTATCACAGTTGTGTTTGTACTTAATAACATTATACATTATCATAAATGTCTCATGAAAGCAAGTTGCCACTGAAATATGCCACCTCAGCTAAAACAATGAAATTTATAAGTTGGGAAAAGGACTTTATAAAAAAAATCCTTGGCAGGGCAAGATGGCGGCGCCAGGAGGACTCTCATTCTGAGGAGCAGCACAGCAGGATTGGCACAGTGACCAGCAATCAGAACTCGCAGCCATAAAACACAAGGGATTGTGTTTCACAGGTGAGAGAATACCCCACGGTGGGGATTTCAATCAGCTTTAACTCACCCGGCTAAACCGCAGAATAGATCCCAGTTCCGCCAGGCGCTTGGTCTCCAGCCCAGAGCTACCCGCCAGCGCGATCTGGTCAAGGTCCCAGACTGAACTGTGGGCCCACAACACCATAGACTGGATTTCCCAGTCGAGAGATAACCCCACGGAGCAGGAAACAATTGGGACCGACCCCAGGTTACCCAGACATCCCCTGGAAAAGACTCGGGTTCCACGGGTGCCCCAAGAGCCAGCCCAGACCCAGAGCTGGGACACAGGCGCCTGCATGGAGCCCTGCCTGCGAGCCTGATTCGCCGCCTCAGATAGAACTGTGGGCACCAGGGCACCAGGGCACCGGACTGCGTGTCTCTGGCAGAAGGAAACCCCCAGCGGAGGGGGTCAGCAGCTCTAACGCTTAGGACACCCAATACCAAAACACTTCCTGGACTCACGCAGACTCTAGTGCAGGCAGGAGCGCTGTGCTCTGCCGCCATTATTGAGTTCCCCTAGGGCACTGGGACACACAGCTGCATCCTCAGACCTACAAAAGCCAGAGAGCCATTACGCAGCCCTCAGATACTGTGCCAAGGATCAACCAGTTATCCCTAACTAATAGACTGTCAAAACGGTGGGAATCCCTGGTCCTCCAAGAGGGCTGCACCCACAGCATCTGGACCAGAGCAGTGCCTGCAGCCGCCATATCAGACAGAGACACACAGCTTCTGGTCCAGAGTGAGGCACCCAGCCTCCAGACCAGAGCAGAGCCCCAGGCGCCAACTCAATCTAGGTGCACATTCTCCTGGTCCAGAGCAGAGCAATCAGCCTCTGGCCCAGAGACTTGCTGAGTGTACCTCCCACTTTCCCGGACAGAACTGTGCACACCAGGATAACAGACTGAGTTTCCCTGTTGGGAGAAAACCCCACAGCTAGGGAATCAGCAGGTTCTTCAAGAGGACTATACATGGAAATTTAGTGAGCAGCAGCACACTAAATTTATAACAAGAAACCTAGCAGTGGGGCAGCTGTCTTGAGAACTTCTATGGGTAAGAGGAGATCCCCCTGCCTAACATAGACCACAGCTACTACTCAGGGCTATAAACCTGAGGTGAGCAGTGGCAACTCCGGAGAAACACTGGCCATA
The DNA here is from genome assembly GCF_907164565.1 of Psammomys obesus. Taxonomy (NCBI): domain Eukaryota; kingdom Metazoa; phylum Chordata; class Mammalia; order Rodentia; family Muridae; genus Psammomys; species Psammomys obesus. The sequence goes on along the minus strand of NW_026596117.1, from coordinate 8,800,480 downwards.
CAGTGACCATAACCAAAAAGCAGAGAAGGACTCCTTCAGGAAAAATCATCTTCCGGCCAAGGGGATACTCCCTACCTCAGGACTCCAGGAAGCACAGAAACTAACAGCCAACACCTAAATCAGCCCAATGGGTAGAGGTCAGCGTAAAAGCTCAACCAACAAAAGACAGAGCAATATGGCATCTCCAGAACCCAGCCATCCAGGGGCGAAAAGCCCTGAACAATGCAGCATAATAGAAAATCAAGAAGATGACCTTACATCTATGTTGATGAAGAGGATAATAGAGGAAACAAATAAAATACGTAAAGAATTAGAGGAAGATAAAACCAAACAGATCATGGCTATCCGTAAAGAAATGGGGGAAGATAAAGACAACCAGATTAGGGCCATCCGTGAAGAAATACAGGAAGATGCAGCCAAACAGCTTGTGGCCTTCAGAGAAGAAATAATTAAATCACTGAAAGAAATAAAAGAGACAGAGTTGAAGGTACTAAAAGAAAAAGAGGAAAATACAAGCAGACAGGTAAAGGAAGTAAACAAAACAACTCAAGACCTGAAGATAGAACTAGAAAAAATTAAAGAAAACACAAATGGAGGAAATAATGGAGAGGAAGAATTTAGGGAAGAAAACAGGAACTACAGAGGTAAGCATAACCAACAGAATACAAGAAATGGAAGAAAGAATCTCAGGTGTAGAACATACAATGGAAGAAATCGATGTATCTGTCAAAGAAAATGTTAAATCCAAAAAATTCCTGACACAGACCGTCCAAGAAATCCAAGACAATATGAAAAGACAAACCTAAAAATAATAGGAATAGAGGAAAAAGAAGACTCCCTTCTCCAAGGCCCAGAAAATATTTTCAACAAAATCATCGAAGAAAATTTCCCCAAGTTAAAGGAAAAGCCAATAAGGATACATGAGGCCTACAGAACACCCAACATATTTGACCAGAAAAGAAAATCCTCCCGCCACATAATAATCAAAACAGTAAGTATACAGAACAAAGAAAAAATACTAAAAGCTGCAAGGGAAAAAGGCCAAGTAATGGCAAACCCATTAAAATCACACCTGACTTTTCAACAGAAACTATGAAAGCCAGAAGGGCCTGGACAGATATCATGCAGACCCTAAGAGAACACAGATGTCAACCCAGGCTACTATACCCTGCAAAACACTCAGTCCTCATACACGGAGAAAACAAGATATTCAATGACAAAAACAAATTTCAACAATACCTACACACAAATCCAGCATTACAGAAGACACTGGAAGGGAAAATACAACCCAAGAAAATTAGCTTCTGTCAAGAAAACACAGGAAATAATTAACCTTACTACAGTAAACCAAAAAGCAACAAAGCACAAAACCTTATGAACACAGCCAACATCAAAATCAAAGGATCTAACAGCCACTGGTCATTAATCTCTCTCAACATCAATGGACTCAACTCTCCAGTAAAAAGACACAGATTAACAGAATAGATACGTGAACAAAACCCAGCAATCTGTTGCATACAAGAAACACACCTAAGACACAAAAAGATAGACATTATCTGAGGGTAAAAGATTGGAAGACGACTTTCCAAGCAAATGGACCCAAGAAACAAGCAGGAGTAGCCATTCTAATATCTGATAAAATAGACTTTCAACCAAAATTAATCAAAAGAGATGAGGAAGGACACTTCATACTCATCAAGGGAAAATTCCAACAGGAAGACATCACAATCCTGAACATCTATGCCCCAAATACAAGAGCACCCACATTTGTAAAAGAAACATTGATAAAATTTAAACCACATATAGATCCCCACACATTAATAGTGGGAGACTTCAACACCCCACTCTCAACAAAGGACAGGTCAACAAAACAGAAAGTAAACAAAGAAACAATATCTCTGACAGAGGTCATGAATCAAATGGACCTCACAGACATTTACAGAACTTTACACCCAAACACAAAAGAATTTACCTTCTTCTCAGCACCTCATGGAACCTTCTCCAAAATAGACCATATAGTTGGTCACAAAGCAAGCCTCAACAGATACAAGAAGACTGAAATAATCCCTTGTATCCTGTCTGATCACCATGGAATAAAGCTGGACTTCAACAACAACAGAAATAGCAAAAAGCCTTCCACACACATGGAAACTAAACAACTTGTTACTAAATGACAGCTGGGTCAGGGAAGAAATAAAGAAAGAAATTAAAGCCTTTCTAGAACTCAATAAAAATGAAGACACAACATACCCAAACTTGTGGGACACAATGAAAGCAGTGCTAAGAGGAAAGTTCATAGCACTAAGTGCCTTCAAGAAGAAATTCGAGACAGCTCATTCAAGCAACTTAATGGCCCACTTAAAAACCCTAGAAAAAGAAGAAGCAGACACACCAAAAAGGAGGAGACGGCTGGAAATAATCAAATTCAGGGCTGAAATCAATCAATTAGAAACAAATAAAACAATTCAAAAAATCAATGAAACCAAGAGCTGGTTCTTTGAGAAAATCAACAAGATCGACAAACCCTTAGCCAAGCTAACTAAAAGGCAGAGAGACACCACCCAAATCAACAAAATCAGAAATGAAAAGGGGGACATAACTACAGATACTGAGGAAATCCAAACAATCATTAGGACTTACTTCAAAAGTCTATACTCAACAAAAACTGAAAATCTAAATGAAATGGACAATTTTCTTGATCGATTTGACTTACCAAAGCTGAATCAGGACCAGGTAAATCAATTAAATAGTCCTATATCCCCCAAAGAAATAGAAGCAGTCATCAAAAGTCTCCCATCCAAAAAAAGCCCAGGACCAGATGGCTTCAGCGCAGAATTTTACCAGACCTTCAAAGAAGAGCTAACTCCAATTCTCTTCAAGCTGTTCCACAAAACAGAAACAGAAGGAACATTACCAAACTCATTCTCTGAAGCCACAGTCACCTTGGTACCTAAACCTCACAAAGACTCAACAAAGAAAGAGAATTTCAGGCCAATCTCCCTTATGAACACTGATGCAAAAACACTTAACAAAATACTTGCCAACCGGATCCAAGAACACATCAAAGATATTATCCACTATGACCAAGTAGGCTTCATCCCAGGTATGCAGGGGTGGTTCAATATACGGAAATCCATCAATGTGATCCACAATATTAAAAAACTGAAAGAAAAAAACCACATGATAATCTCCCTAGATGCTGAAAAAGCATTGACAAAATCCAACATGCATTCATGTTTAAAGTACTGGAGAGATCAGGGATACAAGGCACATATCTAAACATAGTAAAGGTTATATAGAGCAAGCCTATAGCCAACATCAAATTGAACGGAGAGAAACTTAAAGCAATCCCACTGAAATCAGGGACAAGACAAGGCTGCCCACTCTCTCCATATCTCTTCAACATAGTGCTGGAAGTCCTTGCTAGAGCAATAAGACAGTTGAAGGAGATCAAGGGGATACAGATGGGAAAGGAAGAAGTCAAATTATCACTATTTGCAGATGATATGATAGTATACCTGAGTGACCCCAAAAACTCTACCAGGGAACTTCTACAGCTGATGAACACCTTCAGCAAAGTGGCCGGATACAAAATTAACTCAAAAATATCAGTAGCACTCCTGTATACAAAAGACAAAAGGGCTGAGAAAGAAATTAGAGAAACAACACCATTCACAATAGCCACAAATGACATAAAGTACCTTGGTGTAACCCTAACCAAACAAGTCAAAGACTTGTATTAAAAAAAGTTCAAGTCTCTGAAGAAAGAATTAGAGGAAGATATGAGAAGATGGAAAGATCTCCCATGCTCATGGCTTGGCAGGATTAACATAGTAAAAATGGCCATCTTACCAAAAGCAATCTACAGATTTAATGCAATTCCCATCAAATTGCCAACACAATTCTTTACAGACCTGGAAAGAAAAATTCTCAACTTCGTATGGAATAACAAGAAAACGAGAATTGCTAAAACAATCCTCTACAATAAAAGATCTTCTGGAGGTATCTCTATCCCTGATCTCAAGCTGTACTATAGAGCAACAGTTATAAAAACTGCATGGTACTGGCATAGAAACAGAATGGTGGATCAATGGAATCGAACAGAAGACCCAGAAATAAACCCACACACTTACGGACACCTGATTTTTGACAAAGATGCCAAAACCATACAATGGAAAAAAGATAGCATCTTCAACAAATAGTGCTGTTCCAACTGGATGTTTACATGTAGAAAAATGAAAATATATCCATACTTATCACCCTGCACAAAACTGAAGTCCAAGTGGATCAAAGACCTCAACATAAAACCAGATACATTAAATCGGCTAGAAAAAAAGTGGGGAATACCCTAGAACTCACTGGTACAGGAGAAAACTTCCTGAACAGAACACCAACAGCACAGGCTCTAAGAGCAACAATCAATAAATGGGACCTCATGAAATTTTTCATTTTTTTATTAATTACAATTTATTTACTTTGTATCCCAGTTCTAGCATCCTCCTTCATTCCCTCAAAAGCCCACCATCCCTCCTTCATCTCCTCCCTGCCCCTTTCTAAGTCCACTGATAGGAGAGGTCCTCCTCCCTTTCCATCTGACCTCAGCTTATCAGGTCTCTTCAGGACTGGCTGCAATGTCCTCCTCTGTGGCCGATCAAGGAGGTTCCTCCCTCAGGAGTGGGCAGGTCAAAGACCCAACCACTGAATTCATGTAAGAAACAGTCCCTGTTCCCTGGACACCCACTTGGATACTGAGCTGCAATGTGCTACATCTGAGCAGAGGTTCTAGGTTATATCCATGCATAATCCTGAGAATCAGTCTCAGAAAAGACCCCTGTGCCCAGATATATTTGGTCCTTGTGGAGCTCCTGTCCTCTCCAGATCTTATTAACTCCCCCTTTTTTCATATGTTTCCTTGCACTCTGCCCAAGGTTTGGTTATGAGTCTCAGCATCTGCTTTGAGACACTGCTAGGAAGAGTCTTTCAGAGGCCCTCCGTTGTAGACTCCTCTTCTCTTACATGTTTTTTCCTACTTCCAGTGCAATTCCCATCAGAATACAAACACAATTCTTTTCAGATCTTGAAAGAAAATTTCTCAACTTCATATTGAAAAACAAGAAACCCAGAATTTCCAAAATATCCTGTGCAACAACAGATCATCTGGAGGTATCTCCATCCCTGATCTCAAGCTGTACTACAGAGCAATAGTAATGAAAACTGCATAGAAACAAAAAGGTGGATCAATGGAACTGAATAGAAGACCCAGAAATGAACCTACATACCTTTGGGTACTTGATTTTTGACAAAGAAGTCAAAACCATTCAATGGATAAATGGCAGCATCTTCAACAAATTGTGCTGGTCCAACTGGATGTCTACATGCAGAAAAATAAAAATAGATCCATTTTTACCACCCTGCTCATAACTAAAGTCCAAGTGGATCAAAGACCTCAACATAAAACCAGACACACTAAACCCATTAGAAGAAAAATTGAGGAACAGCCTAGAACTTGTTGGCACAGTAGACAAGTTCCTGAGCAGAACACCCACAGCTCAGGCTCTAAGAGCAACAATCAATAAATAGGACCACGTGAAACTGAAAAGCTTCTGTAAAGCAAAAGACATTGTCATCAGAACAAAATGATAGCCTACAGACTGGGAAAGGATCTTCACCAACCCTATATCTGACAGAAGGCTGATATCCAGAATATATAAAGAACAAAAGATGTTAAAAAGCAACAAATCAAGCAATCCACTTAAAAAATGGGGTATGGAGCTAAACAGAGAATTTTCTGTAGAGGAATATAGAATGGCAGAGAAACACTTAAAGAAATGCTCAATGTCATTAGCCATCAGGGAGATGCCAATTAAAAGACCCTGAGATTTTACCTTACACCCATCAGAATGGCTAAGATCAGAAACTCAAGTGAGAACACATGTTGGAGAGGTTGTGTAGAAAGGGAAACTCTTCTCCTTTGCTGGTGGGAATGTTAACTTGTACAACCACTTTGGAAATTATTCTGGTGCTTTCTCAGATAATTAAGAATAATGCTTCCTCAAGATCCAACTATACCACTCCTAGGTATATATCCAAAATATGCTCAAGTATACAACAAGTACATTTGCTCAACCATGTTTGTAGCAGCTTTAGTCATAATAGCCAGAACCTGAAAATGACCCAGATGTCCCTCAACAGAGGAACAGAGGAACAGAAATTGTGGTAAATTTACACAATGGAATACTACTCAGCAATTAAAAACAAGGAAATTATGAAATTTTCAGACAAATTGTGGGATCTAGAAAAGATCATCCTGGGTGAGGAATCCCTGAAGTTGAAAGACACACACATTATTCTCACTTATAAATGGATACTAGACCTATAAGATACGATATACATACTAAAATCTGTACACCTAAAGAAACTAAACAAGAAATAGAACCCAGGGTAAGATCATCAGTCCTCACTTAGAAACACAAATGGGGTGGCAGCATTCTTTAGGCAAGGAGTTCTCAGTAGTGTAGCAAGGAAGGAAGCAGGGAAGCCTGCATTTCTTTATTTCTTTCTGGAATGTGACTACCTCCTAGAGTTCCCTCTTGACTTCTACTCGGTGAGAAGCTCTGATTTGGAAGTGAAAGCCAAATAAATTCTTGTTTCTTGAGGTTGATTTTTGTAAATGTATTTCATCACACAACAGAAATGAAACTAGAAGACACAGCAAGTACTTTTAGCCAATAAGTCATATTTCTGATATATATATATATAATCTTTATATATATAAATCTTTAATTTATATATATAATTTATATATATATAAATTATATATATAAATCTTTTATATAAATCATATATATATTTATATTTATATTTATATATCCTCCTCCAGGTCACATAGAGGCAGCTTCTAAGTCTACCATCTTACCTTGAAAACTCTATTTATGTTTTATTCTATTTATCTTTGTTGGCTTACTACAGGAGCTTGTATATATAGATGCTACTTAAAATATTGTTGAGTTAACTGAACTTGACTGGACAGTTAAAAAAATTATTCAAACAAGTGAACAGAAATGTCTATGCAGTTTCAGTCATAGAAAAGAAAAACTATTATTGGCTGCAGTTCTCAGAAAATCTTCTGCTGGAGCTGGCAATATAGTTTGGTGGATAGAGACCCTTCACATCACACTTGATGACCTGAGTTACTGTCTACATTCCACAGTGTGGGAGAAGATAATAGACTCCCACAAGTTGCTGTTTGACCTACACACTCCTCAAATTAATAAATGCATGGCACTCATACATTTCCCCAATAAATAAATACATAAGTAAATAAATTTAAAAAAGAAAACTTTTCTTTATTACTCAATTTATATAAAGATAACTAGTTCTCCATTGGCACTCGAATGCTGTTGAGAATTTTAAGGGAGGACAGGCAACAGGAAAACACTCCTCTTTCTGGTGGGAGTGAAAACTCCTACAACCACTGTGGAAATCACTTTGGCACTTTCTCAGAAAATTGGGAATAGAACTCTCTCAAGACCCAACTATACCACTCCTAGGCACATACCCAAAAGATGTTCCACCATATCACAAGGACACTCAACTATCTTCATAGTAGCGTTATTCATAATAGTGAGAATTTTTGTAAACAGCCTAGATGTCCCTCAATTGAAGAATGGATAAAGAAATGTCACACTTACACAAAGGGATACTACTCAGTTATTAAAAACAAAGACATCATTCAATTTGCAGGCAAATGAATGGAACTGGAAAAGATGATCTTGAGTCAAGTAACCTAGGCTCAGAAATATACTCATGGTATGTACTTAGTTATATGTGGAGATTAGCCATAAACTATAGGGTAACCATGTTACAATCCAAAGAAGCCAAGGAGGGCAAGGAAGGATGCTTGAATATCGCTCAGAAAGAGAAATGAAGTAGACATCTGAAGTAGACAGAATGAGGGAACTGAGTAGGAGAGGAGGTGGGAAGGGGGTGGGAAGGGTAAGAGGAGTGGGGATCAGGTGTGGGAGAGTGGCAAGGGGGTGAGGGGAAAGACCAGGAAAGAGAACAGGAATCATGGGGGAATATCTCTGGGAGAGGGGAGACTACCAGGAGTCTATGGGAGTAACCTTAGCTGAGACTCCTAGCAGTGGGGTTAAGAAACCTGAAGTGGCCACCTCCTATAGCTAGGGGGAACTTACAGTGTAGGGAGGGGGCACCAATCCACCCATAAAACCTTTGACCCAAAATTTGTCTTGCCTATAAGAAGTGTAGAGATAAAGATAGATCAGAGATTGAGCAAATGGCAAACCAATGACTGGCCCAACCTGAAATCCACCCCATGGGAGAGAGCCAACCTTTGACACTATAGATGATATTCTGTTATTCTTTCAGAGAGGAGACCAACATAACTGTCTTCTGAGAGGGTTCAACCAGCAGCTGATGGAAACAGATGGAGATACCTACAGCCAAATGATATGCTGAGCTCAGGGATTTTGTGGAAGAGTGGGAGAAAGGATTCAGGGAGCTGTAGGGGTCAAGGGTACCACAAGAAGAACTACAGATTAAACTAACCTGAACCCATAGGGGCTCAAAGAGAATGAACTACCCACTAAAGAGCATGCTTGGGCTAGACCTAAACCACTCACATATATGTAGCAGATGTGACTCTTGGTCATCATATGGGCCCCTAACAATGGGAATAGGGGCTATCTCTGATTCTGTTGTCTGCCTCTAAATCATTCTCCCTTAGCTGGGCTGCCTTGTCTGGCCTCAGTGGGAGAGGATGCACTTTGTCCTTGTGGAACTTGAGGTGCCAGGGTGGGTTGGTACCTCTTGGAGCCCTTACCTTCTCTGAGAGAAAGGAGAGGGGAGAAGAGGGAAAGAAGGATATGTAGGTGGGACTGGGAGAAGAGGAAGGAAGGGGCTAGGATCAGACTGTAAATAAATAAATAAATGGATAAATAGATAGATAAAAATTGTGAGGAAAAAGATAAAGGCTGGTGCCTGTAATTATATGAATGCAAACAGTTAACATGTGTGATTATACATATTTAAACATATTTAAAAACTAAAAAAAAAAATATATAGTGATAAAGGAGATGAAAAGCAATAGGAAATTCCTGGATTATAGCATTTAGTATACTAATGACTTATGATGAAAACATGTAGAAAGAAACATTAAAAATCCACTAAGTCTGGGGCTGGAGGGATGGCCTAGAGGTTAAGAGCACTGGTTTCTCTTTCAGAGGTCCTTTTTGTTCAATTCCCAGCAACCACATGGCAGCTCAAAACCATCTATAATGAGATCTGGTGCCCTCTTCTGGTGTACAGGTTGACATGCAGACAGAAACATGGTATACGTAATGAATAAAGAAATCTTAAAATAATCCACTAACTCTATTCGTAACGCTTGTTATAGAGTATAAATTATAAATCTTATTTAGATTTATTTTTTATTATTTTATTTTTCAGTAAGAAGTCTTATAATAAACCTCTTCAGTTTTCGTAATCCCTGTCTAAATCTTTAACAGTTGGCAACATGTTAATTAGAGTAAGTAGACAGGAGAAATGAGGGAGTATTAGGAGGAGAACATGGTCTGTGGACGATATCATGGCTTATGACATCTCTATACTTCCACTGTATATGGCTTATCTGTATTTAAGTTATGTTTTAGTTCTTACTCCTCAATAGCCTCGCCTATCTTTGGACTCTAGAGTTCGCTGAGTGCTGTTATGATTTCTTTTCTAAATATTGTCCTTTTCTAAATATAAATAAGGATAGTTTATCTTCTAGAACCAAAAAGGAGATCTGGGTCTTATCATCACTGTTGAATTTTTAACTTTGCAATTACAAAGTTAAGAAACACCAAGGAATTATAAGCTTCTTCTGTATTCTGTTTTCTACCAGAGCATTACACATTTCTGAAGGTAACCAAACACCCATTCATAATAAAAAAGACACTGCAGCATGAACCTGACAACTTATGAAAGAACAAATAGCTACAAAAAGTCATTTGCTAAGGAAAATTCCACTTCTGTTGTCAGTGCCTCAGCCAATATCATCTGTTCTGGATGTTACTCTCATTGCTTAGAGGAATTCTTTTTGTAAATGTGCTACAAGCTGATAAACTCAATCCTGCAGGCTTTTATTCTTTATGTTTGCAATTTCATTAGACAGCACAGTGACCTCCTTCTTCCCTCTTTGCTTTATTCTTACTTTAGACTCTGATGGCGATAGCCGGTCTCTGTTGCTCTCTTTCAATTTAAGTATAATTGAACTTGAGATTAGTTGTTCACAGATGCTGGTAAACCTTGCCATGTGTTGCCTAAAAACAAATTCTAACTTCAATTTGAATAGCACCTTTCACATCAGTACCCCAGGTTGCTTCACAGTCAAACATCATCAATATTTCACAATGTGGCATCACTGAGCAGCATACACAATGAGTCAGCCATCATTTTAAACAATCTAGAGAAGCTGCCACCAGAGGGAAGGCACAGCCATGTTGTTACTGCAAGATGAAATAGGTTGAATTTAAACCGTGTTTAGAACTGACTAGCATAACAAAATATGATTTACAATACCTTAGATTTTTATATTGACTGTTTAACTCTAACTTAAAAACAATTATTTATAAAGAAAAGAAATCACATGACAATTTGAACTAAAATTGAAAACTTCTGCTCTGCAAAATAAAAAGTTGGCAATATGAAAATATAAGCCACAGATTGGGAAGAAATATTGCATGGAACATACTTGGTGGAAGTTAGAAGTATATGGGGGATGTGTGATGTGGTTCTCTGCTGTACAAATGTGTGAACTCATTGAATGTGATAGAATGGTGACCACCTACATAATTTTGGAAACCAGCAAAGCCGAGGCAAAGTATTTTGTTGAAAAAAAAAAATACTTCCCATGGGTCTATATGATAGCAAATTAGCCTTTAATAAATAGCTGGTAGGTCAAGTTTCCACCTTCGGAATAGGTGTTTATAAATCAGCAAATAGTGGAAAGTGGAGTCACTCTTTTGGCCATAGTTTCCAGCTGAATAGATCAGAATGAGCTGAAGGTTTGGCTTAGTATACAAATTACTACCTATATAGAATTAGCAGTAGAACACACACACACACACACACACACACACACACACACTCACACACACACACACGCACACACGCGCACACGTTCCATTGACCATATGCATTGATATTTTAAACAATGTTTAAAATATCAATGCCTCATTCCGCAGAAGTAAACTTAAAACATTGAAGTATAACCCAAATGTGAAATAAATATTTATATGCCCATATTGATGTGTTAAAGAAGAGAGAAAATAATTGTTCTTTAAGTGTAAGCTGTACATAATGAATTTCTTCCCAAAATAGTACAGTATGGAAAGGCATTTAAAGGTAATATAGTTGTAGCGAATTCAGAGAAACGTGACCTTGGCCAAAGTCATGTGACCAATGTACACAGTGCAGATTAGTAAGAGTGACAACATGTATTCTGACATAGCAATGGGAATGGAACAGCCATGGTCCTGAGAAACTCTTTTTTTATATTTAATTTTTTTCTCAATTTCTTCATTTTATATCCAGATTGAAACCTTCAACTCCTCCCAGTCCCACCCTCCTTTCTTCTTCCCCCATCCTCTTGGTCCTAAGAAACATTTTACCTAGTGTCTTATCTTGCAAACCATACCAGTTAATTGACCAGTGACACGCAGCATACCTCACTAAAGCATAACAGAAAACAAGGTTACATTTGAGCAGTGGACACAGCCAAGATGACAGGACTTGAAAGACAAATATAATATGGCTGATGGGATCATGGTTTTCTGTGATTTCTAGAATGAAAACCTAAGAGAGGGAAAAAAAAATCTTACCTAGCACCAAGGAGATGGAATAAGATGTGAGTTCTGGGACAAAAGTATTCATAAAGAATGGTGGAAAAGTTGAGGCACTTATATGAGCATTCTCTGCCATCTCTGTAACTTTTCAATAGACTCAAACTATCCCCAAAATATTTTTAAATGACCTCATATGACATTTTCCAAGATGTGTGTATTATTTTTTATCGTTGAGCTCATTAACATGTTTTTATTCGCTGGTTAGAAATTAAATTCAGACTAAGAAGTTTTTCTCACTGCCCAGCACAATCTGTTGAAATGAACTTGGCTGAATCATTAACACTGTGTTTTCTTTAGTTTATGAGAGGAGCAGCTTTTAGCACAATTAGAACTAGACAGCTCAGTAGTTACCTATCCTTTTCTTTGTCTTGAATTAATGACAGCTACACATTTTTTTTATCATTTTCCATCTTTTTTTATTAATTACACTTTATTCACTTCGTATCCCCCCATAAGTCCCTCCCTCCTCCCCTCCTGGTCCCACCCTCCATCCCCCTTCTTCGTGCATGCCCCTTCCCAAGTCCACTGATAGGGGAGGTTCTCCCTCCTTCCTTCTGATCTAAGTCTATCAGATCACATCAGGAGCAGCTGCATTGTCATCTTCTGTAGCCTGGTAAGGCTGCTCCCCCCTCAGCTACATGGTTTTTATGAAAAAAAATAATAATAATTTTTAGGGGTCGACATTTTCCTGAATGTTAGATAATTTATTATTTCTTCTTACAATAACATGGTTTTATACACCTATACCTTAGTCATCTCAGGCTGTGAATTTTTTTACATTTGATTTTTCCAGGAATTAGTTCTTATCTCTTTCAAGTAATTTTCTGAAGTACATGGCTTACGTTATACACATATATTCTTTGTGACATTTAATTATGAAAGCTCTAAAGATACATATTTTTACTGGCTAATATTAAAAAGTTTGTACAAAAGATAGTCTAACATCCAGTGCCACACAAAAATAAGTGTATGACTATGCATGTGGGTCTTTCTTTTACTAGGATCTGAAAAGCAGTCGAGCCATGCTTTCTGTTTGCTGACAAATAGCTGAAAGAAAGTGAATGAAATGAAAAAACACCTTGTGTGTTTTATTTGTAGCTAAAAACCTTGACTTTTGTAGCTAAAAACCTTGGGTTTCTACGTAAGGAGTCAGAATTATTCTCTATCCACTGTGGGAAGTTATCATATTCAACAAATATAATAAAAGAAGGGAAATAAAACAATTAATAAGAAGTTAATGTCAGTATTTTATCTAATTGCTTCCTCTTCTTTTTAATTAATTAATTTTTTATTAATTACAGTTTATATACGTTGTATCCCAGGTGTAGCCCCCTCCCTCATCTCCTCCCATGCCCCTCCACAAGTACACTGATTGGGGAAGTCCTCCTCCCCTTCCATCTGACCCAAGCCTATCAGGTCTCATCAGGACTGGCTGCATTGTCTTTCTCTGTGGCCTGGTAAGGCTGCTCCCCCCTCAGAAGGAGGTGATCAAAGAGCCAGCCACTGAGTTCATGTCAGAGACAGTCCCTGTTCCCCTTACTAGGGAACCCAATTGGATACTGAGCTTCCATAGGCTACATCTCTGCAGGGGCTCTAGGTTATATCCATGAATGGTCCTTGGTTGGAATATCAGTCTCAGAAAAGACTCCTGTGCCCACATTTCTTGGTTCTGTTGCTCTCCTTGTAGAGCTCCTGTCCTCGTCAGGTCTTATTATCTTCACCTTCTTTCATAAGATTCCCTGAACTCTGCAGGAGTCTCAGCATATGCTTTGACATCCTGCTGGATAGAGTATTTCAGAGGCCCTCTGTGGTAGGCTCCGGTCTTGTTCACTTTCTCAGTTTTCCAATGTCCATCTCATTTGTCTTTTTGAGTGATGATTGATCATCTTATCCAGGGTCCTCCTTCTTGATTAGCTACTTTAGTTGTACAGATATTAGTATGTTTATCCTATTTTGTATGTCTAATATGTACTTATAAGTGAGTATATACTATGTGAGTCTTTCTACTTCTGGGATACCTCACTCAGGATGATCTTTTTTTAGTTCCCACCATTTGCGTGCAAATTGCACGATTTCCTTTTTTTTAATTGCTGAGTAATAATCCATTGTGTAAATGTAGCATAATTTCTGTATCCATTCCTCAGTTGAGGGAAATCTGGGTTGTTTCACGGTTCTGGCTATTATAAATAAGGCTGCTATGAACAAGGTTGAGCAAATGTCCTTTTTGTATACTTAAGCATATTTTGGATATATGCCTAGAAGTGGATCTTCAAGGGGATACAAATTGGAAAGGAAAATGTTAAATATCACTATTTGCAGATGATAGTATACATGAGTTACCCCCAAAAGTCAACCTGAGAACTCCTTCAGCTGATAAACACCTTCAGCAAAGTGGCCTGATACAAAATTAACTAAAAAACAAAACAAAACAACAACAAAAACAGTAGCCCTCCTGTATACAAAAGACAAAAGGGCTGAGAAAGAAATTAGGGAAACCACACTGTTCACAATAGCCACAAATAACATAAAGTACCTTGGTGTCACACTAACCAAGCAGGTGAAAGACCTGTTTGAAAAAAACTTCAAGTCTCTGAAGAAAGAAATCGAAAAAGATATCAGAATATGGAAGGATCTCCCATGCTCATGGCTTGGCAGGATTAACATAGTGAAAATGGCCATTTTACCAAAAGCAATCTATAGATTGAATGCAATTCCCGTCAAAATGCCATCACAATTCTTTGCTTCTTCTTCTTAGTGCTTGACACATAGAGAAGACATTTTTTTAAAATTTCTACCTAGTGGCAGTCAGACATATCAGTTTCTCAGAGTCTTTGATAGGGATAAGATTCCACAATTTGTAACATTTTATTTATTGCTATTGTCTTGTTTTGTTGATGTGATGATATGTGTTTCATATGTATGCATGTGTATGTGCATGCTTGTTTGCTTGAAGGTGTGTGTGTAAAACTATGTGTGTCTTTGCAGGAGTGTATATGCCACAGAACACATGTGGAGATCACAGAGTTTCTACCTATTTGAGATAGGGTCTCTATTCACCTCTGTGTATGCCAGTAGCTGGTTTGTGATTTCCTGAGATTATCTAATCACCCACTACTTTCCATCTGTAGGCGCACAGGGATTACAGATTTGTGGATAGTCCACTCAGTGGGACTTTTAAGTGGGTTTAGTAATCTGAACTGACATGTTATGCTTACTTAGAAAGCATTTTAACCAAGGAACCATCTCAGCAACACTATACACACACACACTCACACACAGACACACACAGACAAGTCCGCAATCCTCCCCCATACACATGCACACATATAGACATACATACATAGACACACACATACAGATGCACACACAGATACACACACATACACAAACACACACAGATACACACATAATTACTTTTTACATTTATTTATGTTTATTTCATATTTAAAACTTACACTGACTTAAAATCATGTTGGTGTTATATTATCCTCATGATTTCCATACAAATCTTGAGGGCAGCTACAAAATGTCTTTTGATATGAAAATAGAGATATCTATACTAAACATTAATTTTTAAATTACTTTTCTGCTCAGGGATACTGAATACTCTTGCCATTCATATTTTCTTATATTTGTTTGGCATCATTTTGTATTACATAACTGTTTTGTAGAAAATTATATCACCATTTAATAAGATGTCAATTGGTGAAATTACAACATCAATTTTTTTCTTATGAAATGATTTCTCCTTTTGTCCTTGTTGCTTTCCCTTCTTTTTCTTTCCAGTGCAATAGCACCTTATTCTGAGTCACTATGTCTTAAATTTCCACTGAATTGCATTTTGAGATTTTGATAGAAAACATGTCACAGAAATCCAATCAATACATAGAAATGTCCTGATGCCTTCCAGAGCTGACAAAGATAAAAGTGATTCTCTGGGACATCTGGTGATTTCTGAGGCAATGTCATGTTCAGGCTTTAAAATGAGGGAAGTCTGAGGAGTAAAATAGTGATTCTTTTGCTGCTGTTGGCAGACTGTGGAGAATCTCCTTGGTCATCTTCTCAGGACACAGTGAATTGTCTTTCCTTTTCAGCTGATGACACTCTTCACATATACTCCCTTTACCATCAGCTGCTCTCTTTCCTTCAAGGAAACCTAATGGCTGATTTATATGTAAGTGTGGTACCTTTGAAATACCGTCATGCTTCTCTATCTTTCCTATGAGACTGTCTGAGGCCGCTGTCATAAGCGATTCTGACTGCTCCTCACTTAATCTCATTTCTTCCTCCTTCTCCCTTACCTGAAAATGGTATTGTCCAGAACATTTGTTGACTAAATCTCCAGAATACACATCACATCACATCCCAACGTTGACATTCAGCAAACCCAGATTAGCAGTTTTCTGTGAGACTGAATTCAGCTCACTTGTTTAGCTTTGTACCATGTTGTTCCCCTTGCATTATTCTTCATTGTCAGGACACATTTATTATATGTAGAGGCGTGTTGCCTTGAGAGTCACTTAACTGTGTAGTTTTGAGGATGTTGTAAGTAGACTGTGGATTTTCACCAAGCAGTAAACATCACAAAGGGGAATGAAATTTTGTACAATTGTACACAGTGTTAGAAGGAGTTCCCAGTTCTAGTGGGCTGCACAAGGTACAAGAGAAAGGACGCAATCCGATATTAAAAACTAAGTATGTAGATATCTGCTTTATCAGCAGGGATTCTGTAAGTGCTAAAAATAGTAATGTCAAAAACAAATGCTACATGAGATTCAAATTATTGAATAATACTCAGAAAGAGATGGTCAATTATCTATTGTGATGATAATATGTGTAGACGTACTTTTCTTCAGTGGTGGCGCCTATCAATTATCACAGAATATTTGCCATGAGAGTGAAAGGAAAAGTCAGCAAAATTCCATTAGAAAAAGACAAATACTGCCTTGAATACGAGTAATTGTGCTTACATGAATGTGCTTCATTCTTAAGAAGTTGAAGTATGAATGGCATTTTCTTCAGAATTAATGTGCCTCCCAAAATTTGAAAACCATTGGCAGAATAAGTCTTTAATCTTGAAGAATCTAGTTCAAGCAACATTTTTCCTCTATATAAAATTATGCATAGCTGTTTGATGTAGTTTTGTTAACACGTAAAAGAATAATATGTTATCATTTTACTTATCTTAAAAGTGAAATTTTGGCTTTATGTGGCATTTTATGGAAATCGATTCTGCTGTGGTGGCATTTTATATCACTTAGTAAGGAAGATAACAGGAAGGAGTACAATGGCATGCCTAGTTTAACTGCAGAAACACGGCTGTGTGTATATACTGATTTAAGTGCAGTTACAGGCATAGTTATGAGTGTACATTTGAGAAAGTATGCATATATCAGTGTACTTATCACTGTAGCTCTGTGGGAAGCATGAAAGTTATATAGTGCTAAATAATTAATCAGTTCATATGAGGGTAATATAAGGATAATTCCACCTATTATAAACTAGGATTAAATATTGATTTTCCTGGAAGACAATGAATTCCAGAATGAACCAACTCTTTTGCTCTCAGATTAACGTTTAAGTATTATCTTCAAGCTATCAAACCTGTTTTTACACAAAACATTTCCTTGTTAGGAAAAGATTTTAACGTTGATTCTGGAGAGTTTATATTGTATCAATTTATAAATTCATCCTCAAAGCATTAACAGGTTAAATTTCCACTGTACTAGTTAGTCTAATGTTAGAAAACTTAACTATTTACTTTTGTGGGGGGGGGGGGTCCGGATGCCAGCCTGATTGTGTGTGCATTCACAGAATGCCAGCAAAGGGTATCACTCCACTGCTCTCTCACTCTCTGTTTTATTGTAGTGTCTGTCACTGAAATCTGGAGCTAAGCTGTCAGGCAGCTAAGCACTGGGATCTTCCTGCTTGTTCTTCCTGATAGTGCTCAGGATACAAAGAAATGCATGGACACATGTGACATTTTACGTGGTGTTGGATCGGTTCTTCATGCTCATTCTGGTAGGGTTTACACACACAGGATAACCGTGAAGCATCTTTTTCACAAGCTAGGTGACTCTTTGGTTTGTGTGATGTGTGATCACTCATAGGTCAGCTTGCTTTTTTTTTTTTTTGTTGTTGTTGTTGTTTTGTTTTTTTCTTCTTTTATTCTTGTTGGAGGTTCTCTTCCTCATCTTTTCTGCCACCTCCATCATAATCATCTTCCCTCCTTAAATAATTACTATACTAATGCTTTTGTCCCTTACATATAGTTAAGAGGATTTTAAAATAACCTGCTTGATGAATATTACATATGAGTGACAAAAATTGTTGGAACATGGCCATGGTTCCTGTCTAAGCCTCTAAGGTAATGACTACACTGAGCGTCAAAGTGTGATAACCATTCATTCCCTTCCATAGCATGCATGCATTTCCTTAGTACCAAAGTTCAATCCAGATGAATGAGGCTAATAAACCTTCTGGGTCCCATGTCTTTCCCCTCTGCTTCCATCTGAAATAAAACACCCTTCAATCATACTTCATCTCTTCTATGCACATTTCTCACTGTCTGCCCTTTAAATTCTGAAGCTGTCATCCATCATCCCAACTCGTATTCTCTGATAGGAGCCTTCCCAATACTTCGGCTTTTGCATTGAAACATCTATCCAGCTCCTGCTTTAATAAAGATGAATAGACTCACTGGAGACACCATTTTATGAGGTGTGTTTGTGTGAGTGGACATGTGCATGCTTGTTCACAGTTGTGCATGTCTGTTATACAAAACAAAAATGTGGGTGAACACTTGAATGCAAGAAAAGTACTCCTAAGCTCTTTGCTGTCATATCCTAAGTTTTATTCTTCAAATACTGTTGAGGAAAAGTCCCTTCTCTGGTTAGTAATTTAAATCTACCTTCTTCATTCTTGCTCATTGGAACCACTAACCCCTGGGTCTCAGTATCTTTCTCTAGACAGTATTTGTCTTAAAAAGGTCATGTTTACATGAAAGTTTGTATGAACCATATGGACATTTTGTTTTCTAGTTCCCTGATTTTCTTAGAAAGATGTGTTAAGTGGCAATAGTCACTCACTCATAAGTGGCTTTCTGTTTGCTGCTCTCTAGGGAAGGCAAGGCATTTGTCTGTCAAGTTACAGCAAACAGTAAGAATACAAATTGTCTGTCATTCCGTCACAGAGCCACCACATTTCTGTCCACTGTATCGACTTCCACATTGTCTGAACATCACACTAACGTGGTTACAGAGAGCTCCCAATTATGTAAAATTTGTCTTTTTCTTCTCCTTTGTACTTTGCATAGTCTTGACTGTTGACTAATTTCGGGCCAGCTCTCACCTACTATTCTTAAGAATGCTTGCCACTATAAAGTCATCTTTACACTTTTTAATTATATATATGATTTCTCTGCTGTGGAGTCAATTGTTTTATTTTAATAATTGTGCCCTTTAGTTTTAGAATTCCCATTTGTCTTCTTTTTTTTTTAATCTTTTATTTTTTTATTAATTACACTTTATTCATTTTGTATCCCCCCATGAGCCCCTCCCTCCTCCCCTGCCGATCCCACCCTCCCTCCCCTTTCTGCATGCATGCCACTCCCCAAGTCCACTGATAGGGGAGGTCCTCCTCTCCTTCTTTCTGATCTTAGTCTATCAGTTCTCATCAAAAGTGGCTGCATTGTCCTCTACTGTGGCCTGGTAAGGCTGCTCCCCCCTCAGGGGGAAGTGATCAACGAGCAGGCCAATCAGATTATGTCAGAGGCAGTCCCTCTTCCCATTACTATGGAACCCACTTGGACACTGAACTGCCATGGGCTACACCTGTGCAGGGGTTCCAGGTCATCTCCACAAATAGTCCTTGGTTGGAGTATGAGTCTCTGGGAAGTTCCCTGTGTTCAAATTATCTTGTTCTGTTGCTCTCCTTGTGGAGTTCCCATCCCCTCCAGCTCTTACTATTTCCCACTTCTTACATAAAATTCCATTCACTCTGCCCATCAGTTGGCCATCAGGCTCAGCATCTGCTTTGACAGTCTATACTGCAGAAGCTTTCAGAGGCCCTCTGTGGCAGGTTTCAAGGTTGTTCCCTGTTTTCTTCTGGCTTTCAGAGGCCCTCTGTAGCAGGTTCCAAGGTTGTTTCCTATTTTCGTTTTCTTCTGATGTACATCCTCTTTGCCTTTCAGGATGGGGATTGAACGTTTTAGTTAGGGTCCTCTCTTTTGCTTAGTTTGTTTAGATGTACAGCTTTTAGTGGGTTTATTCTATATTGTATGTTTATATGAGTGAGTATATACTGTGAGTGTCTTTTTGCTTCTGGGTCAACTCACTCAGGATGATCCTTTCCAGGTCCCACCATTTACCTGCAAATTTCATGATTTCCTTATCATTATATTTTATCTAAAATTTGCATATTTATTATTAAATAACATTAAATGAATCCACTATATATTTAGCTATTTTGTATATTTTTAAAAATTTTGATATCTACATATTGTATTAATGAGTCAAAACATCTTTAACATTTCAATATGTCTCTAATCTAACTACTCCAGTTCTATTTAATGCTATCATAAATTATCTTCATGTATCTATTCTTGGTCACCTAAAAAATCTATTATTACTACTATATACAGAATAACCTATGTAAAATAGGAATCATTATAGATGCCCACTGACTCTTTTCATGATTACCTATAGAACACTTATGTGATCCATCTGTGGTTTTACTTATGTCTTTCTATGTCTCCATAGCGGAAGAACATATAGAGTCTCTTCTCTTGTCTTTGATGGGTTTTTAATCTGTGGCTCCTATCTGTGCAATTTATTTAAATTTATTTTTCTTCATATAGACTGCCTATTTGTCCACAATAGCTACCTTCTTTTCTCTTCATCAAATTTACTTGTTCATCAACACCCTGTGTAGGCAGGCATTCTATGACCAAAAGAGAAATTCCAAGATTCCTTAAGTTGGACTAAGTGCCTCTTTTTTTAATCTATGTTGGCTCCCAATTCAAAAAATTTTCTATATCAGCAATTGCATTTTCTTACCTGTTAAAGTTCATCCTTTGAGTTCTGCTAGGCTATGGGCTCACCATGTTTTGTGTTTTCAATTCCTTTCTGGTTCCTTACAGTCTGAGTATGAACACTGAAATCCTTAAATTGACTGGCTGCCTTTAAGTAATCTATTACCTCTCCTTTCCAGGCCTTTGCAGATGTTCCTCTTCACTTGAGGATGACCTCTCTTGTTCTATGCGCCAATCTCTGGACACACACATTCCCTATCCTTGATAACTTTGATTCTTTTCTGCTTTGACTTCAAATGTCCCTTTACCTGGAAACACTTTCTTGAACCCACAATTAAATTAAGCTCCTTATTTCTTTCTAAATACTCCCTTTACTGCCTTTTACAAAACAGATTATATGTTTAATGATTATTTTATTTAGCCCTTACCTTAGCCCCTGAAGAAAAATGCTAACACTCTGCTAACGAGAATTACATTTAATTTTGGTTTTTCATACCCATAATGTGTTGTGCATTGCTTGGCACTTAGAATGCATTTAATATAATCAGGTTGTATAAGCTCACAAATGGCCCAACGACTCTTACAGTGACAAAAATGTTCAGCTCAAATACCCTGGTGTTTCCACAGCCTTTCAACTCTGCTTTGTAAACTGAAACTAATGTTCCATAAAACTTATATTAATAAAATATTTAACAGTGAAAAATGAAAGCATTAAAAATATTCAGAACAAATCATATTTATATTCCAATTTTCTACAGAGTTTTATTCACAACAAAATGTATTCTATTCAATGTATGGGGCCTGTCAATTAGGTTGAAACACCGTATTCATACAGGTTTATGAAAGTATCCATGCTCCTTGTTCCTAGCAGAAACTTCACTGTAAATTCTTAGTGAGCGCTTCCATGTACATGTGGAAATATTATTCTAAGTAAGCCACTTTGTTCCTTAGGCTCTACTTACGTGTTGTACCTGGCTCTGCCATCTGTCCCTCTCCAGTCAATTATTTGCTTGTATATCTCGTTCCTGTATGTGAATATGGACTCACTGAGGACATAACTTTGTCATTTCGACCTTTCTATTTTTATCATCTACCATTTATCTGGTATAAGTAGATTTGCATTTAAGATTTATTGAGATGATCAATCAAGTCATAAGTATCTGAGGATCACTAAATGCTTTTCATAATGGAAATTATAATTGATGGTCTAGCCTGGAATAACTAGATTTGAAAATCCTTTTTCCTAATAATATGTAAAAGCTTCAATATATTTTATAAATTTTCTTTCTGCTTGACATCTTTTGTTTCATTTTTTAACCTATCATTCATGGAGAGAACAGCACTTGTGAGCCATTATCTCTTGTGAGAAACTCTTGCCTTTCATAGAATTTTAAGTGTAAAATTTACTATTAAAATAATTTACATAATGAAATCTACACACCTAAAGAAGATAATCAAGAAAGTGGACACAGGCGAAGGTGATTAATCCTCATTTAGAAAGACAAATGGGATGTGCATTGAACGTATGACAGGAGTCTACCACAAAAGACATCTGAAAGACTCTACCTAGCAGTGTTTCAAAGCAGACACTAAGACTCATAACCAAACCCTCAGCAGAGTGCAGGGAATCATATGAAAGAAGGGAAGTTAGTATGATATGGAAAGGATAGAAGCTCTACAAGGACCAAATATATCCAGGCACAGGGTCTTTTCTGAGACTGACACTCAACCAAGGACCATCTATGGATATAACCTAGAACTTCTGCTTGGATGTGGCCCGTGGTAGCTCAATAACCAAGTAGTTTTCCAAAGTAAGGGGAACACGGACTATTTCTAACGGGATCTCAAGGGCAGGCTGTTTGACACCCCCCCCCCCCAGGGGAGGAGCAGTCTGTTAGGCCACAGAGGAGGACTTTGCAGCCAGCCCTGAAGATACCTGATAAAACAGGGTCAAATGAAAGGGGAGGAGGTCCTCCCCTATCAGTGGACTTGGAAAGGGGCAGGGAGGAGACCAGGGAGGGAGTGTGGGGTTGGGGAGGGAATGAGGGAGCGGGATACAGCTGGGACACAGAGTTAACAAAATGTAACTAAAAAGAAAAATAAAATTAAAAAAAAAAACACCAATGCACATAAAATAAAGTTAAATAAATAATTAATTATAAACATAGGTTCTACTCCCAGCTTCTACAAGGTTTATAGAAAACGGCACATATTTCTTCAAAGGAACTTTTTCTATCACCTACGTCATTTTACTGCTGTGGAGAGTCGCTGTGTAAAGTCACTGTAGTTCAGTCATCCCAGTGTCATAAATGCCTTCAGTAATACTATCAATTCACACGCTAACTTTAAAGTAAGGAAACTGAGAGTTAGAGAGAGAGAACTGTCTATTGAGGAGCAGCCCATCTGACATACTGATTTCATATGTAAGCTCTAAATGCTTACTTCATCTGCTTAAATCCAAAACACAAGAGCTAACAAACCATAGAAATGAGAGGTGCTTCTTTTTACAGTCAATTCTAAAATTCAGAATATAATTTCAGAACATCTGTTTATTTATTTACTTATTATTAGAGTTGAAAATCTCCATAATAAGCAGCAACTATGTTTTTCAGAACATTTGTTCAACATGACATCAGATATGTTAATAGATATTATTTCAATTATTCTAACCTTACTAATTTCATGAAATGCCAATCTAGAGCTGAGAACAGTGTCTCATGCTTGTAATCTCAGCATTTTGGAGGCTGATGCAGACAAATGACCATCAAGTTTGAGGCTAGCCTGGGCTATGAATGAGTTCCAGGTCAGCAGGAGCTACAGAGTGAAAATCCTCTCCCCCAAAACAGGAAGAGACAGAAAGGCAGAGACGGGAAAGAATGTGTGTTTACTTTATGTTTGTTATCCTGGTATCAATGGTATTTCCTAAATGACTGTATGATAGATAACATTGCTTAAATTTAATTGCTTAAAATTAAAATTAAATTAAAATTAAAAAATAAAATAAAATAATTTACTAGAATTAACAGAACACGATTCTAATTGCATGATCAGAATAATACTAGTGTCCTTGGATTTTTACATAGTAATTTCTTTTGAATTCTCAATCATATTTTATGAAAAGAAAAGAAATCCATAGCTTGGGAATCGATGTTTTGAAATGTATCTTTGGCCAAAATAACAAAGTTAAATAATAAATTAAGCAAATATGGAAAGAACAACTCTTATTACATAACAATTTTAAACTAAACATGGTAGAAGTATTTGGTCTAACTTTGACGGTTTTTAGGTGCACAAAGGCTCCAGTGTGGGAGGTCTGGTTCTACAGTTGCTGTTGGACCTTTGGTTCTATGAGGGATGATAGATTTTTTTCACATTTGATTTTGATCTTATTTTTTAAGAGTTTTTTTCATCCTTAAAATTATAATATAATTACACCATCTCTCCCTTTTCCCCCCCTCCCATCAATCCTTTCTGCTGTCTCAGTCACTGTTCTACTGCTGTGAGAGACACCATGACCATGGCAACTCTTACAAAAGAAAGCATTTAACTGGGGCTTGTTTCCAGTTGTAGAGGGTTAGTTCATTGTCCTCGTGGCAGAGAACATGGCAGCAGGCATGGCAGGCATGGCGCTAGAAAGGGAGCTGAGAGCTACATGGTAATATGCAGGCAGAGGAAGAAGAGCCCACCACGTAAATACTGAAATGCCCTCAAAACCAGTTCAAGGGTTAGAGGAAAGTTGCATTCTCTGAGATTAGCTCACAAAGGTTGAGCTCGTCGTCAAGCAGCAGCAGAAGCTGTCCAGTCAATACTGTGTGTGGTCAGAAATGCATCTGAGGCCAACATGGGTGCCAGGCAGGTACCTGCTTGTGTATTTCATGCCAAAGAGCAATTGCTACAAAAATGGAAATGTAGCTAGCATCCTCCTTGTTGGCTTCGGATTTGGCAAATAAATCAGATAAATGAAATGATGCTAAAGTGGGGGTTAAAAATGATTGAGGTATCGAAGCAGAGGCTGAGTTTCTTAGCCAAACTTTGGGCAGAAGGTATGGAATTTTATAAAAGACGGGGGAGACAGAAAGAACTGAAGAGGACAGGAGCTCCAAAAGAGGACCAACAGAGCCAAAAAAAACAACAAACAAACAAAAAAAAACAAAAACAAACAAATAAACAACACCAAAAACAAACAAAACAAAAACAAAAATACAAAAACAATTGGGCCCTGGGAGCCCTGCAGAGACTGATACCCCAACCAAAGACCATGCATGGAGAGGACCTAAACCCCCAGAAAAAAAATGATAGAAGATACCCTGGGGTCTGAACTTTAATAGACAAACAGAAAATACGTGATTCAAGGCATGTGTTGAGACTTTAACAGTGATCTCAAAGAAGAACTTAGGGTAAGCAGGATATATTCAGCATTGGAACTGCTGAAATTAAGGGAGAGTTTTAACAAACAATGAAAGAGCCTGCTGTAGTGTAGGGACTTTTGTGAATCTATGTGACATGAGAGTGGATGGGATCAGTTTGGTTGCTGAAGAGGCAGAAAATTCAGTAATGTAACTCAGTAGGGAGCAGAGGGGTTCAGCCTCTTCATGAAAGACTGACACCAAGCTAGCTCACTCCAGTTATTTTATTCAAACATAATACAAGGTTAATTGGGGCTGGGAAAGATTCCAACTACCAAAGTTATTTTGTCATTGCTGCCTGTGGGAAAGCAGGGCAACATGCATGATCTCAGTCTCTTTTGACCATGGCTAGCTATAATCAAAAGTAAGAACTCCAGATTTGTCAGGAGTGTCTTAGGACTAAGATTAGTAGACAGAGGAACAGCAGATACACGTAACAGCTAAAGCCACAGTTCAAACCCAGGACTACTCTGACCCAAGGGGCCAGCACATATAGCTAGGGATAGCAAGGACTCTTTTCCTCTTGGCCCAGAGTAAAGATGAGCAGATAAAATCATGCCCACCAAGTTTTTCAAGGGTGGAGAAACATAGAGAGGCTCTATGAAATGTTCTGAGATACAGAAACATAAATGATTCAAAGAAAATAAATTAGTGTTACAGGCTTCCTTCTATGCATGCCCCCTATCCAACCTTGACCTCGAGAGGAAGCAATTGATACAAATACATGGGACTCCTCCATGCTGTACTAAAATTAGTTTATGTTCAACTTTTGTATCTTTTTTTTTTCATTTATATATTCCAGTTGTATTCTTTTTTTTAATTTTTTTTAATTTTATTTTTTTCTTATCAGTTACATTTTATT
Source organism: Psammomys obesus (assembly GCF_907164565.1). Classification (NCBI taxonomy): domain Eukaryota; kingdom Metazoa; phylum Chordata; class Mammalia; order Rodentia; family Muridae; genus Psammomys; species Psammomys obesus. The sequence continues at coordinate 8,774,275 of NW_026596117.1, read as the reverse complement.
AACTCTGTATCCCAGCCGTGTCCCGATCCCTCATTCCCTCCCAGTCCCTCCCTCCCTCCCTCATCTCCACCGTGCCCCTTGCCAAGTCCACTGATAGGGGGAACCTCCTCCCCATTCATCCGATCCTGTTTTATCAGGTATCTTCAGGACTGGCTGCAAAGCTCTCCTCGGTGGCCTAACAGGACTGCTCCTCCCTTGGTGGGGGGGAGACCAAAGAGCCAGTCATTGAGTTCCTGTTAGAAATAGTCCTTGTTCCCCTCACTATGGGAAACCAATTGGTTACTGAGTTACCACAGGCTACATCTGAGCAGAGGTTCTAGGTTACAATCATACATGGTCCTTGGTTGCATGTCAGTCTCAGAAAAGACCCTGTGCCCAGATATGTTTGGTCCTTGTGGAGCTCCTATCCTTTCCTCATCATACTAACTCCCCTTCTTTCTTATGATTCCCTGTACTCTGCCAAAGGTTTGGTCATGAGTCTTTGCTTTGAAAACACTGCTAGTTAGAGTTTTTCAAATGCGCTCAGTAGACTCCTGTCAATGTTTAATGTGCATCCCATCTGTCTTTCAAAACGAGGATTGATAATCATACCCCATGTCCGCTCTCTTGATTATCTTTTTTAGGTGTATAGATTTCATTATGTTTATCATATCTTATAGGTCTATATAAGTGAGTATATACCGTGTTTGTCTTTCTCCTTCTGGGATATTTCACTCAGGATGATCTTTTCTAGGTCCCACCATTTGCCTGCAAATTTCATGATTTCCTCCTTTTTGATTGCTGAGTAGTATTCCATTGTGTAAAAAATACCACAATTTCTGTACCCATTCCTCCGTTGATGGACATCTGGGTTGTTTCCAGGTTCTGGCTATTACAAATAAAGCAGCTATAAACATGGTTGAGCAAATATCTCTTTTGTGTACTTGAGCAAACTTTGGGTATATACCTAGCAGTGGTATAGCTGGGTCTTGAGGAAGCACTATTCCTAATTGTCTTAGAAAGCGCCAGATAGATTTCCAGAGTGGTTGTATCAGTTTACATTCCCACCAGCAGTGGAGGAGGGTTCCCCTTTCTCCACAACCTCTCCAGCATGTGTTGTCCCTTGAGTTTTTCATTTTGGCCATTCTGATGGGTGTAAGGTGAAATCTCAGGGTCGTTTTGATTTGCATTTCCCTGATGGCTAATGAGGATGAGCATTTCTTTAAGTGTTTCTCTGCCATTCGATATTCCTCTACAGAGAATTCTCTGTTTAGCTCTGTTCCCCATTTTTTAAGTGGATTACTTGGTTTGCTGCTTTTCAGCTTCTTTAGTTCTTTGTATATCGAGTATATATATGTATGTATATGTATATATGTATATATCGAGTATATACTCGATATTAGTCCTCTGTCAGATAAAGGGTTAGTGAAGATTCTTTCCCAATCTGTAGGCAGGCGTTTTGTTTTGATGAGTGTCCTTTGCTTTACAGAAGCTTTTCAGTTTCATGAGGTCCCATTTATTGATTGTTGCTCTTAGAGCCTGTGCTGTTGGTGTTCTGTTCAGGAAGTTGTCTCCTGTGCCAATGAGTTCTAGGCTGTTCCCCACTTTTTCTTCTAACAGATTTAGAGTATCTGGTTTTATGTTGAGGTCTTTGATCCACTTGGACTTTAGTTTTGTGCAGGGTGATAAATATAGATCTATTTTCATTTTTCTGCATGTGGACATCCAGTTGGAACAGCACCATTTTTTGAAGATGCTGTCTTTTTTCCATTGAATGGTTTTGGCTTCTTTGTCAAAAATTGAGTATTCATAGGTGTGTGGGTTTATTTCTGGGTCTTCTATGCGGTTCCATTGATACTCCTTTCTGTTTTTATGCCAATACCATGCAGTTTTTATTACTATTGCTCTGTAGTACAACTTGAGCCAGCACATATAGCTAGGGATAACAAGGACTCTTTTCCTCTTGGCCCAGAGTAAAGATTAGCAGATAAAATCATGCCCACCAAGTTTTTCAAGGGTGGAGAAACATAGAGAGGCTCTATGAAATGTTCTGAGATACAGAAACATAAATGATTCAAAGAAAATAAATTAGTGTTACAGGCTTCCTTCTATGCATGCCCCCTATCCAACCTTGACCTCGAGAGGAAGCAATTGATACAAATACATGGGACTCCTCCATGCTGTACTAAAATTAGTTTATGTTCAACTTTTGTATCTTTTTTTAAAAAAAGATTTATTTATTATGTATACAGTGTTCTGCCTGCATGTACACCTGAACACCAGATCTCATTATAGATGATGGTGAGCCACCATGTGGTTGCTGGGAATTGAACCCAGGACCTTTGGAATAACAGCAAGTGCTCTTAACCTCTTGTGAGCTTCTGGAATCATCTGACACTGGTGACAAGAAGTGACAACAGATTTTAATCCAGATAAGCCACTATTTGCGATGGAATGGTGGTTTGGAATGTTACCTTGTCCTGCCTTTCCTCTGGAAAAGGGTTTGTAATATAGATGCTGTAATGTCAACTTCTGGCTGTTTTGTGGATTTAGAAACCATTGGAGTTACAACTGTACTTTCAATTACTTTACAACCCTACTGGGGCTGGGTTAATTGAAAGGAAATAAAAATTCAAAAAGTATTTGTGGGTAGAAAAAGATGCACCCAGAGACTATAAGATTACTGAATGAAAATCCCAGTGCCAGGGGTGGATTGCCTTCCTGTGAGTTGTTGACCAGGGGAGCTCCTGGGGTCCCATAAATCATAAAGTCCACTGCTACTGCTGATGGTTGCATGCCAGAACTAGATCATAAACTTCATTGCTGAGGATGCCTGGTATGTGCATTCTTTGACTATAGGACATGAAGAAATTAAGCTGGGACTGACCTGGAAACTCCCTTTGGGTTGGCAGGTTTTTATAGGTGCCAGAGGACACTATGAAGGCTTCTGGTAGAGAACTGTCACCAACAGCCCTGCTAGATATGGACCAGTCACATTTACATACTCGCACGCTGGGCAGAATGTGCCTGTGTATGCAACAGTGGCTTGGCTATCCTGGGTAAGACCAACAGTCTTTTGAGTGGATTTCAGGTCTGTTCCCAAGGAAGGAATTCACATATGGTACTGCAATCCAGGACAAAACCTGTGGCTGGGAAGGTCGTAGGTCCTAATGGGGAAACAACTTGTAGCATTTTACTAGTTTCCGGTGATTTCTGACTATCAAACTGCCCTCTAAATATATGTGTTTAATCATCTTGATGCATAGCTATATTCTGTTTGAAATTATTTTACTGAGTATTTTTTAATATATCTTCATCAAGAATATTGACCTACAATTTCCTTTTTTATTGTGTCTTCGCCTGATTTTGTATTATAGTGATACTGGCTCATTGAAGAAGTTTGTGAGTGTTCTTCCTGTTTCTTTTTCCTTCCTTCCTTCCTTCCTTCCTTCCTTCCTTCCTTCCTTCCTTC